>NW_028324204.1:3380000-3685000 GCF_054372755.1 Phalangium opilio
AAATATCTGAAACGCGCCTGCAATGATCCTGAAAAGTATTTGAAACGCGCCTGCAATGATCCTGAAAGATATCTGAAACGCGCCTGCAATTATCCTACAAAGTATCTGAAATGCGCCTGCAATTATCCTATAAATTATATGAAAAGTACCTGCAATTATCCTACAAAGTATCTGAAAAGCGCCTGCAATTATCCTACTAAGTATCTGAAACACGCTTGCAGTTTGCCTACAAAGTATATGAAAAGCGCCTGCAATGATCCTGAAAAGTATCTGAAACGCGCCTGCAATGATCCTGAAAAGTATTTGAAACGCGCCTGCAATGATCCTGAAAAATATCTGAAACGCGCCTGCAATGATCCTGAAAATTATTTGAAACGCGCCTGCAATGATCCTGAAAAATATCTGAAACGCGCCTGCAATTATCCTACAAAGTATCTGAAATGCGCCTGCAATTATCCTATAAATTATATGAAAAGTACCTGCAATTATCCTACAAAGTATCTGAAAAGCGCCTGCAATTATCCTACTAAGTATCTGAAACACGCTTGCAGTTTGCCTACAAAGTATATGAAAAGCGCCTGCAATGATCCTGAAAAGTATCTGAAACGCGCTTGCAGTTTGCCTACAAAGTATATGAAAAGCGCCTATAAAGATCCTGAAAAATATCTGAAACGCGCCTGCAATGATCCTGAAAAGTATCTGAAACACGCCTGCAATGATCCTTCAAGGTATCTGAAACGGGTTTGAAATTATCCTACAATGTATCTGAAACACGCTTGCAGTTTGCCTACAAAGTATATGAAAAGCGCCTGCAATTATCCTGCAACTTATCTGAAACTCGCCTGCAATTATCCTACAAAGTATCTGAAACACGCTTGCAGTTTGCCTACAAAGTATCTGAAACGCGACTGCAATTATCCTACAAAGTATCTGAAATGCGCCTGCAATTATCCTAAAAATTTAATGAAAAGCACCTGCAATTATCCTAAAAATTATCTGAAAAGCGCCTGCAATATCCTACAAAGTATCTGAAATGCGCCTTCAATTATCCTATAAATTATATGAAAAGTACCTGCAATTATCCTACAAAGTATCTGAAAAGCGCCTGCAATTATCCTACAAAGTATCTGAAACACGCTTGCAGTTTGCCTACAAAGTATATGAAAAGCGCCTGCAATTATCCTACAAAGTATCTGAAACGCGCCTGCAATGATCCTGAAACGTATCTGAAACGCGCCTGCAATGATCCTGAAAAGTATTTGAAACGCGCCTGCAATGATCCTGAAAAATATCTGAAACGCGCCTGCAATTATCCTACAAAGTATCTGAAATGCGCCTGCAATTATCCTATAAATTATATGAAAAGTACCTGCAATTATCCTACAAAGTATCTGAAAAGCGCCTGCAATTATCCTACTAAGTATCTGAAACACGCTTGCAGTTTGCCTACAAAGTATATGAAAAGCGCCTGCAATGATCCTGAAAAGTATCTGAAACGCGCTTGCAGTTTGCCTACAAAGTATATGAAAAGCGCCTATAAAGATCCTGAAAAATATCTGAAACGCGCCTGCAATGATCCTGAAAAGTATCTGAAACACGCCTGCAATGATCCTTCAAAGTATCTGAAACGGGTTTGAAATTATCCTACAATGTATCTGAAACACGCTTGCAGTTTGCCTACAAAGTATATGAATAGCGCCTGCAATTATCCTACAACTTATCTGAAACTCGCCTGCAATTATCCTACAAAGTATCTGAAACACGCTTGCAGTTTGCCTACAAAGTATCTGAAACGCGACTGCAATTATCCTACAAAGTATCTGAAATGCGCCTGCAATTATCCTAAAAATTTAATGAAAAGCACCTGCAATTATCCTAAAAATTATCTGAAAAGCGCCTGCAATATCCTACAAAGTATCTGAAATGCGCCTGCAATTATCCTATAAATTATATGAAAAGTACCTGCAATTATCCTACAAAGTATCTGAAAAGCGCCTGCAATTATCCTACAAAGTATCTGAAACACGCTTGCAGTTTGCCTACAAAGTATATGAAAAGCGCCTGCAATTATCCTACAAAGTATCTGAAACGCGCCTGCAATGATCCTGAAACGTATCTGAAACGCGCCTGCAATGATCCTGAAAAGTATTTGAAACGCGCCTGCAATGATCCTGAAAAATATCTGAAACGCGCCTGCAATTATCCTACAAAGTACCTGAAATGCGCCTGCAATTATCCTATAAATTATATGAAAAGTACCTGCAATTATCCTACAAAGTATCTGAAAAGCGCCTGCAATTATCCTACTAAGTATCTGAAACACGCTTGCAGTTTGCCTACAAAGTATATGAAAAGCGCCTGCAATGATCCTGAAAAGTATCTGAAACGCGCTTGCAGTTTGCCTACAAAGTATATGAAAAGCGCCTATAAAGATCCTGAAAAATATCTGAAACGCGCCTGCAATGATCCTGAAAAGTATCTGAAACACGCCTGCAATGATCCTTCAAAGTATCTGAAACGGGTTTGAAATTATCCTACAATGTATCTGAAACACGCTTGCAGTTTGCCTACAAAGTATATGAATAGCGCCTGCAATTATCCTACAACTTATCTGAAACTCGCCTGCAATTATCCTACAAAGTATCTGAAACACGCTTGCAGTTTGCCTACAAAGTATCTGAAACGCGACTGCAATTATCCTACAAAGTATCTGAAATGCGCCTGCAATTATCCTAAAAATTTAATGAAAAGCACCTGCAATTATCCTAAAAATTATCTGAAAAGCGCCTGCAATATCCTACAAAGTATCTGAAATGCGCCTGCAATTATCCTATAAATTATATGAAAAGTACCTGCAATTATCCTACAAAGTATCTGAAAAGCGCCTGCAATTATCCTACAAAGTATCTGAAACACGCTTGCAGTTTGCCTACAAAGTATATGAAAAGCGCCTGCAATTATCCTACAAAGTATCTGAAACGCGCCTGCAATGATCCTGAAACGTATCTGAAACGCGCCTGCAATGATCCTGAAAAGTATTTGAAACGCGCCTGCAATGATCCTGAAAAATATCTGAAACGCGCCTGCAATTATCCTACAAAGTACCTGAAATGCGCCTGCAATTATCCTATAAATTATATGAAAAGTACCTGCAATTATCCTACAAAGTATCTGAAAAGCGCCTGCAATTATCCTACTAAGTATCTGAAACACGCTTGCAGTTTGCCTACAAAGTATATGAAAAGCGCCTGCAATGATCCTGAAAAGTATCTGAAACGCGCTTGCAGTTTGCCTACAAAGTATATGAAAAGCGCCTATAAAGATCCTGAAAAATATCTGAAACGCGCCTGCAATGATCCTGAAAAGTATCTGAAACACGCCTGCAATGATCCTTCAAAGTATCTGAAACGGGTTTGAAATTATCCTACAATGTATCTGAAACACGCTTGCAGTTTGCCTACAAAGTATATGAATAGCGCCTGCAATTATCCTACAACTTATCTGAAACTCGCCTGCAATTATCCTACAAAGTATCTGAAACACGCTTGCAGTTTGCCTACAAAGTATCTGAAACGCGACTGCAATTATCCTACAAAGTATCTGAAATGCGCCTGCAATTATCCTAAAAATTTAATGAAAAGCACCTGCAATTATCCTAAAAATTATCTGAAAAGCGCCTGCAATATCCTACAAAGTATCTGAAATGCGCCTGCAATTATCCTATAAATTATATGAAAAGTACCTGCAATTATCCTACAAAGTATCTGAAAAGCGCCTGCAATTATCCTACAAAGTATCTGAAACACGCTTGCAGTTTGCCTACAAAGTATATGAAAAGCGCCTGCAATTATCCTACAAAGTATCTGAAACGCGCCTGCAATGATCCTGAAACGTATCTGAAACGCGCCTGCAATGATCCTGAAAAGTATTTGAAACGCGCCTGCAATGATCCTGAAAAATATCTGAAACACGCCTGCAATTATCCTACAAAGTACCTGAAATGCGCCTGCAATTATCCTATAAATTATATGAAAAGTACCTGCAATTATCCTACAAAGTATCTGAAAAGCGCCTGCAATTATCCTACTAAGTATCTGAAACACGCTTGCAGTTTGCCTACAAAGTATATGAAAAGCGCCTGCAATGATCCTGAAAAGTATCTGAAACGCGCTTGCAGTTTGCCTACAAAGTATATGAAAAGCGCCTATAAAGATCCTGAAAAATATCTGAAACGCGCCTGCAATGATCCTGAAAAGTATCTGAAACACGCCTGCAATGATCCTTCAAAGTATCTGAAACGGGTTTGAAATTATCCTACAATGTATCTGAAACACGCTTGCAGTTTGCCTACAAAGTATATGAATAGCGCCTGCAATTATCCTACAACTTATCTGAAACTCGCCTGCAATTATCCTACAAAGTATCTGAAACACGCTTGCAGTTTGCCTACAAAGTATCTGAAACGCGACTGCAATTATCCTACAAAGTATCTGAAATGCGCCTGCAATTATCCTAAAAATTTAATGAAAAGCACCTGCAATTATCCTAAAAATTATCTGAAAAGCGCCTGCAATATCCTACAAAGTATCTGAAATGCGCCTGCAATTATCCTATAAATTATATGAAAAGTACCTGCAATTATCCTACAAAGTATCTGAAAAGCGCCTGCAATTATCCTACAAAGTATCTGAAACACGCTTGCAGTTTGCCTACAAAGTATATGAAAAGCGCCTGCAATTATCCTACAAAGTATCTGAAACGCGCCTGCAATGATCCTGAAACGTATCTGAAACGCGCCTATAAAGATCCTGAAAAATATCTGAAACGCAACTGCAATGATCCTGAAAAGTATCTGAAACGCGCCTGCAATGATCCTGAAAAGTATCTGAAACGGGTTTGAAATTATCCTACAAAGTTTCTGAAACACGCTTGCAGTTTGCCTACAAAGTATATGAAAAGCGCCTGCAATGATCCTTCAAAGTATCTGTAACGCGTCTGAAATTATCCTACAAAGTATCTGAAAAGCGCCTGCAATTATCCTACTAAGTATCTGAAACACGCTTGCAGTTTGCCTACAAAGTATATGAAAAGCGCCTGCAATGATCCTGAAAAGTATCTGAAACGCGCTTGCAGTTTGCCTACAAAGTATATGAAAAGCGCCTATAAAGATCCTGAAAAATATCTGAAACACGCCTGCAATGATCCTTCAAAGTATCTGAAAAGGGTTTGAAATTATCCTACAATGTATCTGAAACACGCTTGCAGTTTGCCTACAAAGTATATGAAAAGCGCCTGCAATTATCCTACAAATTATCTGAAACTCGCCTGCAATTATCCTACAAAGTATCTGAAACACGCTTGCAGTTTGCCTACAAAGTATCTGAAATGCGCCTGCAATTATCCTAAAAATTTAATGAAAAGCACCTGCAATTATCCTAAAAATTATCTGAAAAGCGCCTGCAATATCCTACAAAGTATCTGAAATGCGCCTGCAATTATCCTATAAATTATATGAAAAGTACCTGCAATTATCCTACAAAGTATCTGAAAAGCGCCTGCAATTATCCTACTAAGTATCTGAAACACGCTTGCAGTTTGCCTACAAAGTATATGAAAAGCGCCTGCAATGATCCTGAAAAGTATCTGAAACGCGCCTGCAATGATCCTGAAAAGTATTTGAAACGCGCCTGCAATGATCCTGAAAAATATCTGAAACGCGCCTGCAATGATCCTGAAAAGTATTTGAAACGCGCCTGCAATGATCCTGAAAGATATCTGAAACGCGCCTGCAATTATCCTACAAAGTATCTGAAATGCGCCTGCAATTATCCTATAAATTATATGAAAAGTACCTGCAATTATCCTACAAAGTATCTGAAAAGCGCCTGCAATTATCCTACTAAGTATCTGAAACACGCTTGCAGTTTGCCTACAAAGTATATGAAAAGCGCCTGCAATGATCCTGAAAAGTATCTGAAACGCGCTTGCAGTTTGCCTACAAAGTATATGAAAAGCGCCTATAAAGATCCTGAAAAATATCTGAAACGCGCCTGCAATGATCCTGAAAAGTATCTGAAACACGCCTGCAATGATCCTTCAAAGTATCTGAAACGGGTTTGAAATTATCCTACAATGTATCTGAAACACGCTTGCAGTTTGCCTACAAAGTATATGAAAAGCGCCTGCAATGATCCTGAAAAGTATCTGAAACGCGCCTGCAATGATCCTGAAAAGTATTTGAAACGCGCCTGCAATGATCCTGAAAAATATCTGAAACGCGCCTGCAATTATCCTACAAAGTATCTGAAATGCGCCTGCAATTATCCTATAAATTATATGAAAAGTACCTGCAATTATCCTACAAAGTATCTGAAAAGCGCCTGCAATTATCCTACTAAGTATCTGAAACACGCTTGCAGTTTGCCTACAAAGTATATGAAAAGCGCCTGCAATGATCCTGAAAAGTATCTGAAACGCGCCTGCAATGATCCTGAAAAGTATTTGAAACGCGCCTGCAATGATCCTGAAAAATATCTGAAACGCGCCTGCAATGATCCTGAAAATTATTTGAAACGCGCCTGCAATGATCCTGAAAAATATCTGAAACGCGCCTGCAATTATCCTACAAAGTATCTGAAATGCGCCTGCAATTATCCTATAAATTATATGAAAAGTACCTGCAATTATCCTACAAAGTATCTGAAAAGCGCCTGCAATTATCCTACTAAGTATCTGAAACACGCTTGCAGTTTGCCTACAAAGTATATGAAAAGCGCCTGCAATGATCCTGAAAAGTATCTGAAACGCGCTTGCAGTTTGCCTACAAAGTATATGAAAAGCGCCTATAAAGATCCTGAAAAATATCTGAAACGCGCCTGCAATGATCCTGAAAAGTATCTGAAACACGCCTGCAATGATCCTTCAAGGTATCTGAAACGGGTTTGAAATTATCCTACAATGTATCTGAAACACGCTTGCAGTTTGCCTACAAAGTATATGAAAAGCGCCTGCAATGATCCTGAAAAGTATCTGAAACGCGCTTGCAATGATCCTGAAAAGTATTTGAAACGCGCCTGCAATGATCCTGAAAAATATCTGAAACGCGCCTGCAATTATCCTACAAAGTATCTGAAATGCGCCTGCAATTATCCTATAAATTATATGAAAAGTACCTGCAATTATCCTACAAAGTATCTGAAAAGCGCCTGCAATTATCCTACTAAGTATCTGAAACACGCTTGCAGTTTGCCTACAAAGTATATGAAAAGCGCCTGCAATGATCCTGAAAAGTATCTGAAACGCGCCTGCAATGATCCTGAAAAGTATTTGAAACGCGCCTGCAATGATCCTGAAAAATATCTGAAACGCGCCTGCAATGATCCTGAAAATTATTTGAAACGCGCCTGCAATGATCCTGAAAAATATCTGAAACGCGCCTGCAATTATCCTACAAAGTATCTGAAATGCGCCTGCAATTATCCTATAAATTATATGAAAAGTACCTGCAATTATCCTACAAAGTATCTGAAAAGCGCCTGCAATTATCCTACTAAGTATCTGAAACACGCTTGCAGTTTGCCTACAAAGTATATGAAAAGCGCCTGCAATGATCCTGAAAAGTATCTGAAACGCGCTTGCAGTTTGCCTACAAAGTATATGAAAAGCGCCTATAAAGATCCTGAAAAATATCTGAAACACGCCTGCAATGATCCTTCAAAGTATCTGAAAAGGGTTTGAAATTATCCTACAATGTATCTGAAACACGCTTGCAGTTTGCCTACAAAGTATATGAAAAGCGCCTGCAATTATCCTACAAATTATCTGAAACTCGCCTGCAATTATCCTACAAAGTATCTGAAACACGCTTGCAGTTTGCCTACAAAGTATCTGAAATGCGCCTGCAATTATCCTAAAAATTTAATGAAAAGCACCTGCAATTATCCTAAAAATTATCTGAAAAGCGCCTGCAATATCCTACAAAGTATCTGAAATGCGCCTGCAATTATCCTATAAATTATATGAAAAGTACCTGCAATTATCCTACAAAGTATCTGAAAAGCGCCTGCAATTATCCTACTAAGTATCTGAAACACGCTTGCAGTTTGCCTACAAAGTATATGAAAAGCGCCTGCAATGATCCTGAAAAGTATCTGAAACGCGCCTGCAATGATCCTGAAAAGTATTTGAAACGCGCCTGCAATGATCCTGAAAAATATCTGAAACGCGCCTGCAATGATCCTGAAAAGTATTTGAAACGCGCCTGCAATGATCCTGAAAGATATCTGAAACGCGCCTGCAATTATCCTACAAAGTATCTGAAATGCGCCTGCAATTATCCTATAAATTATATGAAAAGTACCTGCAATTATCCTACAAAGTATCTGAAAAGCGCCTGCAATTATCCTACTAAGTATCTGAAACACGCTTGCAGTTTGCCTACAAAGTATATGAAAAGCGCCTGCAATGATCCTGAAAAGTATCTGAAACGCGCTTGCAGTTTGCCTACAAAGTATATGAAAAGCGCCTATAAAGATCCTGAAAAATATCTGAAACGCGCCTGCAATGATCCTGAAAAGTATCTGAAACACGCCTGCAATGATCCTTCAAAGTATCTGAAACGGGTTTGAAATTATCCTACAATGTATCTGAAACACGCTTGCAGTTTGCCTACAAAGTATATGAAAAGCGCCTGCAATGATCCTGAAAAGTATCTGAAACGCGCATGCAATGATCCTGAAAAGTATTTGAAACGCGCCTGCAATGATCCTGAAAAATATCTGAAACGCGCCTGCAATTATCCTACAAAGTATCTGAAATGCGCCTGCAATTATCCTATAAATTATATGAAAAGTACCTGCAATTATCCTACAAAGTATCTGAAAAGCGCCTGCAATTATCCTACTAAGTATCTGAAACACGCTTGCAGTTTGCCTACAAAGTATATGAAAAGCGCCTGCAATGATCCTGAAAAGTATCTGAAACGCGCCTGCAATGATCCTGAAAAGTATTTGAAACGCGCCTGCAATGATCCTGAAAAATATCTGAAACGCGCCTGCAATGATCCTGAAAATTATTTGAAACGCGCCTGCAATGATCCTGAAAAATATCTGAAACGCGCCTGCAATTATCCTACAAAGTATCTGAAATGCGCCTGCAATTATCCTATAAATTATATGAAAAGTACCTGCAATTATCCTACAAAGTATCTGAAAAGCGCCTGCAATTATCCTACTAAGTATCTGAAACACGCTTGCAGTTTGCCTACAAAGTATATGAAAAGCGCCTGCAATGATCCTGAAAAGTATCTGAAACGCGCTTGCAGTTTGCCTACAAAGTATATGAAAAGCGCCTATAAAGATCCTGAAAAATATCTGAAACGCGCCTGCAATGATCCTGAAAAGTATCTGAAACACGCCTGCAATGATCCTTCAAGGTATCTGAAACGGGTTTGAAATTATCCTACAATGTATCTGAAACACGCTTGCAGTTTGCCTACAAAGTATATGAAAAGCGCCTGCAATTATCCTACAACTTATCTGAAACTCGCCTGCAATTATCCTACAAAGTATCTGAAACACGCTTGCAGTTTGCCTACAAAGTATCTGAAACGCGACTGCAATTATCCTACAAAGTATCTGAAATGCGCCTGCAATTATCCTAAAAATTTAATGAAAAGCACCTGCAATTATCCTAAAAATTATCTGAAAAGCGCCTGCAATATCCTACAAAGTATCTGAAATGCGCCTTCAATTATCCTATAAATTATATGAAAAGTACCTGCAATTATCCTACAAAGTATCTGAAAAGCGCCTGCAATTATCCTACAAAGTATCTGAAACACGCTTGCAGTTTGCCTACAAAGTATATGAAAAGCGCCTGCAATTATCCTACAAAGTATCTGAAACGCGCCTGCAATGATCCTGAAACGTATCTGAAACGCGCCTGCAATGATCCTGAAAAGTATTTGAAACGCGCCTGCAATGATCCTGAAAAATATCTGAAACGCGCCTGCAATTATCCTACAAAGTATCTGAAATGCGCCTGCAATTATCCTATAAATTATATGAAAAGTACCTGCAATTATCCTACAAAGTATCTGAAAAGCGCCTGCAATTATCCTACTAAGTATCTGAAACACGCTTGCAGTTTGCCTACAAAGTATATGAAAAGCGCCTGCAATGATCCTGAAAAGTATCTGAAACGCGCTTGCAGTTTGCCTACAAAGTATATGAAAAGCGCCTATAAAGATCCTGAAAAATATCTGAAACGCGCCTGCAATGATCCTGAAAAGTATCTGAAACACGCCTGCAATGATCCTTCAAAGTATCTGAAACGGGTTTGAAATTATCCTACAATGTATCTGAAACACGCTTGCAGTTTGCCTACAAAGTATATGAATAGCGCCTGCAATTATCCTACAACTTATCTGAAACTCGCCTGCAATTATCCTACAAAGTATCTGAAACACGCTTGCAGTTTGCCTACAAAGTTTCTGAAACGCGACTGCAATTATCCTACAAAGTATCTGAAATGCGCCTGCAATTATCCTAAAAATTTAATGAAAAGCACCTGCAATTATCCTAAAAATTATCTGAAAAGCGCCTGCAATATCCTACAAAGTATCTGAAATGCGCCTGCAATTATCCTATAAATTATATGAAAAGTACCTGCAATTATCCTACAAAGTATCTGAAAAGCGCCTGCAATTATCCTACAAAGTATCTGAAACACGCTTGCAGTTTGCCTACAAAGTATATGAAAAGCGCCTGCAATTATCCTACAAAGTATCTGAAACGCGCCTGCAATGATCCTGAAACGTATCTGAAACGCGCCTGCAATGATCCTGAAAAGTATTTGAAACGCGCCTGCAATGATCCTGAAAAATATCTGAAACGCGCCTGCAATTATCCTACAAAGTACCTGAAATGCGCCTGCAATTATCCTATAAATTATATGAAAAGTACCTGCAATTATCCTACAAAGTATCTGAAAAGCGCCTGCAATTATCCTACTAAGTATCTGAAACACGCTTGCAGTTTGCCTACAAAGTATATGAAAAGCGCCTGCAATGATCCTGAAAAGTATCTGAAACGCGCTTGCAGTTTGCCTACAAAGTATATGAAAAGCGCCTATAAAGATCCTGAAAAATATCTGAAACGCGCCTGCAATGATCCTGAAAAGTATCTGAAACACGCCTGCAATGATCCTTCAAAGTATCTGAAACGGGTTTGAAATTATCCTACAATGTATCTGAAACACGCTTGCAGTTTGCCTACAAAGTATATGAATAGCGCCTGCAATTATCCTACAACTTATCTGAAACTCGCCTGCAATTATCCTACAAAGTATCTGAAACACGCTTGCAGTTTGCCTACAAAGTATCTGAAACGCGACTGCAATTATCCTACAAAGTATCTGAAATGCGCCTGCAATTATCCTAAAAATTTAATGAAAAGCACCTGCAATTATCCTAAAAATTATCTGAAAAGCGCCTGCAATATCCTACAAAGTATCTGAAATGCGCCTGCAATTATCCTATAAATTATATGAAAAGTACCTGCAATTATCCTACAAAGTATCTGAAAAGCGCCTGCAATTATCCTACAAAGTATCTGAAACACGCTTGCAGTTTGCCTACAAAGTATATGAAAAGCGCCTGCAATTATCCTACAAAGTATCTGAAACGCGCCTGCAATGATCCTGAAACGTATCTGAAACGCGCCTATAAAGATCCTGAAAAATATCTGAAACGCAACTGCAATGATCCTGAAAAGTATCTGAAACGCGCCTGCAATGATCCTGAAAAGTATCTGAAACGGGTTTGAAATTATCCTACAAAGTTTCTGAAACACGCTTGCAGTTTGCCTACAAAGTATATGAAAAGCGCCTGCAATGATCCTTCAAAGTATCTGTAACGCGTCTGAAATTATCCTACAAAGTATCTGAAATACACCAGCAATGATCTTGCAAAGTATCTGAAACGCACCTGCAATTATCCTACAAAGTATCAGAAACTCGCCTGCTATTATCCTGAAAAGTATCTGAAACACGCTTGCAGTTTGCCTACAAAGTATATGAAAAGCGCCTGCAATTATCCTACAAAGTATCTGAAACGCGCCTGCAATGATCCTGAAAAGTATCTGAAACACGCCTGCAATGATCCTTCAAAGTATCTGAAACGGGTTTGAAATTATCCTACAATGTATCTGAAACACGCTTGCAGTTTGCCTACAAAGTATATGAAAAGCGCCTGCAATGATCCTGAAAAGTATCTGAAACGCGCCTGCAATGATCCTGAAAAGTATTTGAAACGCGCCTGCAATGATCCTGAAAAATATCTGAAACGCGCCTGCAATTATCCTACAAAGTATCTGAAATGCGCCTGCAATTATCCTATAAATTATATGAAAAGTACCTGCAATTATCCTACAAAGTATCTGAAAAGCGCCTGCAATTATCCTACTAAGTATCTGAAACACACTTGCAGTTTGCCTACAAAGTATATGAAAAGCGCCTGCAATGATCCTGAAAAGTATCTGAAACGCGCTTGCAGTTTGCCTACAAAGTATATGAAAAGCGCCTATAAAGATCCTGAAAAATATCTGAAACACGCCTGCAATGATCCTTCAAAGTATCTGAAACGGGTTTGAAATTATCCTACAATGTATCTGAAACACGCTTGCAGTTTGCCTACAAAGTATATGAAAAGCGCCTGCAATTATCCTACAAATTATCTGAAACTCGCCTGCAATTATCCTACAAAGTATCTGAAACACGCTTGCAGTTTGCCTACAAAGTATCTGAAATGCGCCTGCAATTATCCTAAAAATTTAATGAAAAGCACCTGCAATTATCCTAAAAATTATCTGAAAAGCGCCTGCAATATCCTACAAAGTATCTGAAATGCGCCTGCAATTATCCTATAAATTATATGAAAAGTACCTGCAATTATCCTACAAAGTATCTGAAAAGCGCCTGCAATTATCCTACTAAGTATCTGAAACACGCTTGCAGTTTGCCTACAAAGTATATGAAAAGCGCCTGCAATGATCCTGAAAAGTATCTGAAACGCGCCTGCAATGATCCTGAAAAGTATTTGAAACGCGCCTGCAATGATCCTGAAAAATATCTGAAACGCGCCTGCAATGATCCTGAAAAGTATTTGAAACGCGCCTGCAATGATCCTGAAAGATATCTGAAACGCGCCTGCAATTATCCTACAAAGTATCTGAAATGCGCCTGCAATTATCCTATAAATTATATGAAAAGTACCTGCAATTATCCTACAAAGTATCTGAAAAGCGCCTGCAATTATCCTACTAAGTATCTGAAACACGCTTGCAGTTTGCCTACAAAGTATATGAAAAGCGCCTGCAATGATCCTGAAAAGTATCTGAAACGCGCTTGCAGTTTGCCTACAAAGTATATGAAAAGCGCCTATAAAGATCCTGAAAAATATCTGAAACGCGCCTGCAATGATCCTGAAAAGTATCTGAAACACGCCTGCAATGATCCTTCAAAGTATCTGAAACGGGTTTGAAATTATCCTACAATGTATCTGAAACACGCTTGCAGTTTGCCTACAAAGTATATGAAAAGCGCCTGCAATGATCCTGAAAAGTATCTGAAACGCGCCTGCAATGATCCTGAAAAGTATTTGAAACGCGCCTGCAATGATCCTGAAAAATATCTGAAACGCGCCTGCAATTATCCTACAAAGTATCTGAAATGCGCCTGCAATTATCCTATAAATTATATGAAAAGTACCTGCAATTATCCTACAAAGTATCTGAAAAGCGCCTGCAATTATCCTACTAAGTATCTGAAACACGCTTGCAGTTTGCCTACAAAGTATATGAAAAGCGCCTGCAATGATCCTGAAAAGTATCTGAAACGCGCTTGCAGTTTGCCTACAAAGTATATGAAAAGCGCCTATAAAGATCCTGAAAAATATCTGAAACACGCCTGCAATGATCCTTCAAAGTATCTGAAACGGGTTTGAAATTATCCTACAATGTATCTGAAACACGCTTGCAGTTTGCCTACAAAGTATATGAAAAGCGCCTGCAATTATCCTACAAATTATCTGAAACTCGCCTGCAATTATCCTACAAAGTATCTGAAACACGCTTGCAGTTTGCCTACAAAGTATCTGAAATGCGCCTGCAATTATCCTAAAAATTTAATGAAAAGCACCTGCAATTATCCTAAAAATTATCTGAAAAGCGCCTGCAATATCCTACAAAGTATCTGAAATGCGCCTGCAATTATCCTATAAATTATATGAAAAGTACCTGCAATTATCCTACAAAGTATCTGAAAAGCGCCTGCAATTATCCTACTAAGTATCTGAAACACGCTTGCAGTTTGCCTACAAAGTATATGAAAAGCGCCTGCAATGATCCTGAAAAGTATCTGAAACGCGCCTGCAATGATCCTGAAAAGTATTTGAAACGCGCCTGCAATGATCCTGAAAAATATCTGAAACGCGCCTGCAATGATCCTGAAAAGTATTTGAAACGCGCCTGCAATGATCCTGAAAGATATCTGAAACGCGCCTGCAATTATCCTACAAAGTATCTGAAATGCGCCTGCAATTATCCTATAAATTATATGAAAAGTACCTGCAATTATCCTACAAAGTATCTGAAAAGCGCCTGCAATTATCCTACTAAGTATCTGAAACACGCTTGCAGTTTGCCTACAAAGTATATGAAAAGCGCCTGCAATGATCCTGAAAAGTATCTGAAACGCGCTTGCAGTTTGCCTACAAAGTATATGAAAAGCGCCTATAAAGATCCTGAAAAATATCTGAAACGCGCCTGCAATGATCCTGAAAAGTATCTGAAACACGCCTGCAATGATCCTTCAAAGTATCTGAAACGGGTTTGAAATTATCCTACAATGTATCTGAAACACGCTTGCAGTTTGCCTACAAAGTATATGAAAAGCGCCTGCAATGATCCTGAAAAGTATCTGAAACGCGCCTGCAATGATCCTGAAAAGTATTTGAAACGCGCCTGCAATGATCCTGAAAAATATCTGAAACGCGCCTGCAATTATCCTACAAAGTATCTGAAATGCGCCTGCAATTATCCTATAAATTATATGAAAAGTACCTGCAATTATCCTACAAAGTATCTGAAAAGCGCCTGCAATTATCCTACTAAGTATCTGAAACACGCTTGCAGTTTGCCTACAAAGTATATGAAAAGCGCCTGCAATGATCCTGAAAAGTATCTGAAACGCGCCTGCAATGATCCTGAAAAGTATTTGAAACGCGCCTGCAATGATCCTGAAAAATATCTGAAACGCGCCTGCAATGATCCTGAAAATTATTTGAAACGCGCCTGCAATGATCCTGAAAAATATCTGAAACGCGCCTGCAATTATCCTACAAAGTATCTGAAATGCGCCTGCAATTATCCTATAAATTATATGAAAAGTACCTGCAATTATCCTACAAAGTATCTGAAAAGCGCCTGCAATTATCCTACTAAGTATCTGAAACACGCTTGCAGTTTGCCTACAAAGTATATGAAAAGCGCCTGCAATGATCCTGAAAAGTATCTGAAACGCGCTTGCAGTTTGCCTACAAAGTATATGAAAAGCGCCTATAAAGATCCTGAAAAATATCTGAAACGCGCCTGCAATGATCCTGAAAAGTATCTGAAACACGCCTGCAATGATCCTTCAAGGTATCTGAAACGGGTTTGAAATTATCCTACAATGTATCTGAAACACGCTTGCAGTTTGCCTACAAAGTATATGAAAAGCGCCTGCAATTATCCTACAACTTATCTGAAACTCGCCTGCAATTATCCTACAAAGTATCTGAAACACGCTTGCAGTTTGCCTACAAAGTATCTGAAACGCGACTGCAATTATCCTACAAAGTATCTGAAATGCGCCTGCAATTATCCTAAAAATTTAATGAAAAGCACCTGCAATTATCCTAAAAATTATCTGAAAAGCGCCTGCAATATCCTACAAAGTATCTGAAATGCGCCTTCAATTATCCTATAAATTATATGAAAAGTACCTGCAATTATCCTACAAAGTATCTGAAAAGCGCCTGCAATTATCCTACAAAGTATCTGAAACACGCTTGCAGTTTGCCTACAAAGTATATGAAAAGCGCCTGCAATTATCCTACAAAGTATCTGAAACGCGCCTGCAATGATCCTGAAACGTATCTGAAACGCGCCTGCAATGATCCTGAAAAGTATTTGAAACGCGCCTGCAATGATCCTGAAAAATATCTGAAACGCGCCTGCAATTATCCTACAAAGTATCTGAAATGCGCCTGCAATTATCCTATAAATTATATGAAAAGTACCTGCAATTATCCTACAAAGTATCTGAAAAGCGCCTGCAATTATCCTACTAAGTATCTGAAACACGCTTGCAGTTTGCCTACAAAGTATATGAAAAGCGCCTGCAATGATCCTGAAAAGTATCTGAAACGCGCTTGCAGTTTGCCTACAAAGTATATGAAAAGCGCCTATAAAGATCCTGAAAAATATCTGAAACGCGCCTGCAATGATCCTGAAAAGTATCTGAAACACGCCTGCAATGATCCTTCAAAGTATCTGAAACGGGTTTGAAATTATCCTACAATGTATCTGAAACACGCTTGCAGTTTGCCTACAAAGTATATGAATAGCGCCTGCAATTATCCTACAACTTATCTGAAACTCGCCTGCAATTATCCTACAAAGTATCTGAAACACGCTTGCAGTTTGCCTACAAAGTATCTGAAACGCGACTGCAATTATCCTACAAAGTATCTGAAATGCGCCTGCAATTATCCTAAAAATTTAATGAAAAGCACCTGCAATTATCCTAAAAATTATCTGAAAAGCGCCTGCAATATCCTACAAAGTATCTGAAATGCGCCTGCAATTATCCTATAAATTATATGAAAAGTACCTGCAATTATCCTACAAAGTATCTGAAAAGCGCCTGCAATTATCCTACAAAGTATCTGAAACACGCTTGCAGTTTGCCTACAAAGTATATGAAAAGCGCCTGCAATTATCCTACAAAGTATCTGAAACGCGCCTGCAATGATCCTGAAACGTATCTGAAACGCGCCTGCAATGATCCTGAAAAGTATTTGAAACGCGCCTGCAATGATCCTGAAAAATATCTGAAACGCGCCTGCAATTATCCTACAAAGTACCTGAAATGCGCCTGCAATTATCCTATAAATTATATGAAAAGTACCTGCAATTATCCTACAAAGTATCTGAAAAGCGCCTGCAATTATCCTACTAAGTATCTGAAACACGCTTGCAGTTTGCCTACAAAGTATATGAAAAGCGCCTGCAATGATCCTGAAAAGTATCTGAAACGCGCTTGCAGTTTGCCTACAAAGTATATGAAAAGCGCCTATAAAGATCCTGAAAAATATCTGAAACGCGCCTGCAATGATCCTGAAAAGTATCTGAAACACGCCTGCAATGATCCTTCAAAGTATCTGAAACGGGTTTGAAATTATCCTACAATGTATCTGAAACACGCTTGCAGTTTGCCTACAAAGTATATGAATAGCGCCTGCAATTATCCTACAACTTATCTGAAACTCGCCTGCAATTATCCTACAAAGTATCTGAAACACGCTTGCAGTTTGCCTACAAAGTATCTGAAACGCGACTGCAATTATCCTACAAAGTATCTGAAATGCGCCTGCAATTATCCTAAAAATTTAATGAAAAGCACCTGCAATTATCCTAAAAATTATCTGAAAAGCGCCTGCAATATCCTACAAAGTATCTGAAATGCGCCTGCAATTATCCTATAAATTATATGAAAAGTACCTGCAATTATCCTACAAAGTATCTGAAAAGCGCCTGCAATTATCCTACAAAGTATCTGAAACACGCTTGCAGTTTGCCTACAAAGTATATGAAAAGCGCCTGCAATTATCCTACAAAGTATCTGAAACGCGCCTGCAATGATCCTGAAACGTATCTGAAACGCGCCTATAAAGATCCTGAAAAATATCTGAAACGCAACTGCAATGATCCTGAAAAGTATCTGAAACGCGCCTGCAATGATCCTGAAAAGTATCTGAAACGGGTTTGAAATTATCCTACAAAGTTTCTGAAACACGCTTGCAGTTTGCCTACAAAGTATATGAAAAGCGCCTGCAATGATCCTTCAAAGTATCTGTAACGCGTCTGAAATTATCCTACAAAGTATCTGAAATACACCAGCAATGATCTTGCAAAGTATCTGAAACGCACCTGCAATTATCCTACAAAGTATCAGAAACTCGCCTGCTATTATCCTGAAAAGTATCTGAAACACGCTTGCAGTTTGCCTACAAAGTATATGAAAAGCGCCTGCAATTATCCTACAAAGTATCTGAAACGCGCCTGCAATGATCCTGAAAAGTATCTGAAATACACCTGCAATGATCTTGCAAAGTATCAGAAACGCGCCTGCAATTATCCTGAAAAGTATCTGAAACACGCTTGCAGTTTGCCTACAAAGTATATGAAAAGCGCCTGCAATTATCCTACAAAGTATCTGAAAAGCGTCTGAAATTATCCTACAAATCAGCTATTTTATGACTCTAGAGTAGCTAAATTTTGTATATACTGATCGA
This sequence comes from Phalangium opilio, assembly GCF_054372755.1. Classification (NCBI taxonomy): domain Eukaryota; kingdom Metazoa; phylum Arthropoda; class Arachnida; order Opiliones; family Phalangiidae; genus Phalangium; species Phalangium opilio. The sequence continues at coordinate 3,398,617 of NW_028324204.1, forward strand.
GTTTTCCAACGGAAGATATTTTTTCTGCAAAACGTCTAAAATGTTCTGCATTGCTCTCTGGAATGCATCTTAATTTTGTCTGAAGTTGAACCTTTTTCAGGTTTATTCCAGTATTATTCCAGAATATTCCAGTTTAATTGCAATATATTGCAGATTCGAAAAAAATCTACTTAACAGACAAAATGCAGCCGTAAATTTTTGTACGGGTATAACAACCAACTATTAATTAGAGAAATAATTAATCGTGACGAGAAATTTGTACCAGAATCATTGAAAATTAACGGAACTCGGATTTTAGAAATGAAACTATCAAATATATTATTCCTTGACTCGTACAACTTCATCCCAGTCGCCTTATCTAAGTTTCCCGCTACTTTCGGTCTCCCTAATGCCGCTAAAGGGTATTTTCCTCATTTCCTTTTCAACGTAGTGGACCACGAGTTCATTATTGACAGACAGGAAGAGACTAACTACGTATTGGAGGACACTCTACCACCGACAGAAGCTTACGGGTGTCAGTATTTCACCAGGAAAAACTTGGACACTTTCTTAAAAGGGCACACTTCAGAAGTCCGTAAGGGTAAAGGCTTTAATTTTTTAAAGGAGCTATCATTATTGCGAAAATGACACTCTACTCTTATTTTTGGGGTGTTTAACCTTTCGGTCCCTCCTACTTAAAGTTACTAGCGTAGACCCATTTAATTGCGGCTCAGTTACCCTCCCAGGCGTTTGTTCCTATGTCTATCGTAAAAATTATCTCAAATCCAACACCATTAGCATCATCCCATCAAACTACTACAGACTTGGCGAAAATCAATCATTCGGCGCTATTGAATGGCTAGAATGGACGTCTCACGAGAGAAACATTCTTATTCAATCCTCTTTTTGAGGTAGGGAGGTTAAAATCCAAACCCTAAAGGTAGATGGTTATTGCCCCACAAACAATGAAGTGTTCGAATTCATGGGATGCTACTATCATGGCTGTAAAGTTCACTTCTCTATAAACAGAAACATGATTTTACATGGCGACCCCACTCAAACATTAAATACGAGGTACACAAAAACCGAGAAAAAAATTTGTAAACTAGAAGCCCTCCACTACAAAGTGAATGTCAAATGGGAATGCGAGTGGCAACAGGACAAAACAAATAACACCGAAATAAATTTTTTTTTAAAACGCAACGACATTCGTATTAAAACAGCCAAAAGATTGAACCCACGTGATGCTTTCTTTGGAGGTCGTTGTAGCGCTAACAAACTGTACCATAAAACAGCTGGTACAGAAAAAATGCACTACGTTGATTTTACCAGTTCGTGAACAAAACGGGTAAAATTCCTATTGAACATCCTCAAATTATTTTAGGCAATTTCCCCGATATCTTCTCTTTTGATGGCCTTCTCAAGTGCGATGTACTTCCGGCTCAAAATCTCATACATCCGGTTTTACCCGCTCGGATAAATGGTAAGCTCACCTTTCCCCTATGTTACACCTGTTGTAAAACTCAATTTCAAGGTGACTGTTCACACACACCTGATCAGAGGGAGCTGCGGGGTACCTGGGTTACCGACGAGTTGAGATACGCCGTAGAGCGAGGATACAAAATCACGCGCATGTACGAAGCCTGGTCCTACAAAATAACGCAATACAACACAGAGACTAAACAAGGTGGTCTTTTTAAAGACTACGTAAACGCCTTTTTAGAGTACAAAACTCTGGCTAGCGGTTTCCCTGCCGATTGTATCACCCAGGAGGACAAAGAAAACTATGTCAGGAACTACAAAGAAGTTGAGGGGATAGATCTAGATATAGATAAAATTGAAAAGAACGAAGGGTTGAGATGCCTCAGTAAGCTTATGCTTAACTCTTTTTGGGGGAAATTTGGACAGAAAACTAGACACGCCTCAACAGACATCATAAAAGACGCCAAGACTGTATACGAATTGATCCTCAACCCCGATAAAGAAGTAAAAAGTCTCATGACTTTAAATGACAACACCATCTTAGTTAAATCAGAAGACATTGCCGAGAATGAGATAGCTCATAAACACACAAATGTCGTCATAGCCTGTTATACCACAACTATGGCACGCCTTCATCTTTTAAAACATCTCGAGATGGTAGGTGACCTCTGTTTTTATATGGGTACCGACAGCCTGATCTACCTTTCACCAGATGGCGTCCCTATACTCCCCACGGGTGATTATCTTGGCGAATTAAAAAATGAACTAGAACCCTACGGTAAAGACGCATATATTTGTGAATTCGGAAGTGCAGGCGCAAAAAATTATTCCATGAACATTTACGATCCCGCAACAGAAAAAATTACCAATATAATTAAAGTTAAGGGATTCTACTTTAATTTCATCAACCGAGAATCATGTAAACTTTGACATTATGAAAAAATTATTAGGCGTAAACAACCAGGGGAAACCTGAAATGAATTCTATCCAAGTACCCATTGGTCTCCAAATACGTCGCCTGCCCAATCATACCCTCATTACAATAGATCAAACAAAAATATACCAAGTAGTCGTCGACAAAGTCAGAGTTTTCCCCGATTATACTACCACACCAATTGAATTTAAATTCGAAAAAATTGATTTGTGTGTGTATATATAATTTTTTTGTATTTTAATAAATATGTTTAATTAATATTAATTGTGATTAGCTTTATTACACTCAGAATAAAATTCACCATTACTGTGAAATAATTTCTTAATTTATGAAAAAAATATCTTTAAATAATCTCCCCACCAAAAAAAGACGAGAGCGTAAAAAAAAAACACGACTCCTCCGACTTAGCAGCGGCCGCCATCTTGTACGCCATACTGGCTGCATACTCTCTGGCATGTATTTCTATACATGAATTTTTTAATACTATATATTGGATGTTTTAAAGCTGAGTCATAGTCGAGAAAGTGATATTTGACGCCTGTTTTACACTGAATTTTTTTTCAACGGTTAACCTTTGTTTTTAGTTCGTAGCGTCTGAAGAAAATAATGCGATTTCAAATTCATTTTAACAGTGACTATCTCTTTTCCACGTTGTACTGTTTTATTTACTGTCAACAAAAAGAACTTCATTTTGACCGTTGTTTTAACAGTCAGGAATGGCTACTGTGATTTGACCGTTAATTATAATGGCAAATAACATGAACGAGGAAAAAACTAAATTTACTGTTACATTTACGGCGAAACTTGTTACAGTCGTATGACTGTATATTTTACAGTGTTTTAACGGTTTGGTTACGGTAATTTCTTAGAGTGGAGAGACTAAACCCTTACAATCAGACAATTAGTGTGGATTAAAACACACCCCCTATCGAGCGCGAGCGCACACTTTTCACAAAAATTAGCACCCAAATATGAATGACCTTTCATGATCGTTGCTCGGGTCAACAACTTAGACTATAAATTAAAAGATCCAAATACGGGAGAAGAAATCGGTACTCATCACATATCCAATCTGAAAGTTCTTCAAGATCGCGTCTGCCCGATAATCACTGAACAAGAAGATAATGCGGCTACTACGATCCCTAAAGAAAATATCACCTCAAAAAGAAGGTATTTCATAGAAAAAGGAAAGAAACCCCTAGAAAGTCGAAAGAAGAAGAGAACTGTGCAGCCCCTAAGTTTACTATAAATGAGATTACCGATACTGTTATAGACTGGATTCAGTGTGACAACTGTGAATCTTGGTTTTACATTCATTGCATAAATATTACTAGAGAACAATCACAAACTCTTCCCCATTACAAAGATGCGAACCAATGCTTACTTTTTACAAGACTCAAACACCAGTTTTAGAACCATGTCCAGCTGATGTACCCCTAGTATTCCATCTTTATCCGGATCTACCTATAATATCAGTCCAAGGATATCACCAAATATCTGAGGAAACATCCCCACCACAAACCCCTATCAACGACCCTATTTGGATTCCAGTCTGGCGGAAGATGACTTAACATCAGGAGGAGCGAGGAGGTGAAACCGCCGCCGTCGTCGACGTCAACAAAGATCAACATCATTCATGGATCCTCTACCAACCGGACCCGTAATTCACCCCATAGCCAGCTGGGAAAGAGAACGCACCTTTGACCCACCAATTCTTAATACCCTACACTCGAACAAACATTAAACTATTGGCATGAAAATATTAATTTACTTATGAATCCCCCTTCAAACCCCTATAACTAGAGGGTGTTTTGCATCAGTTATTTTTGAAGGAAGTAATATTTTAGATGGAGTTTTCGGGGTCCACCCCATTGTCCCGAAAAGCTCCCAATTCCTTTCATCCTCGCTGTCGTCTTCGTTGTTAGAATCTAGGGGGATCCACTGGCGTGGTGAATAGTCTACTTTTGGGGCGGTTGAATTTGCAAGAATTGCCGCCTTGAATTTATGAAACAACGTGATAGGCGCTTTAACTTCCGTCTGACGATACTGAGGAGGATGAGGAAGGAACCTAGCTAATGACCAAGGGTCATCTTCGCCCTGAGGTAAAGAGGGAGGTGTAGAAGGGTGAAACCCTGGGGACTGGTCCGGAACGGACTAAGGAGCTGCAATTAGCTCCATCTCCTCTCTGGAGTCTTCCAATACGAGGATATCCTCTTCATCGTCTTTAAATGGGCAGGAACTAGCGATATGTGATTTCGTATAGCATAATGCACATGAATCGTTCGAATTTATGTACTTGTTGGGCATATAGCAATCTTTGGCCTCATGGCCAATTTCATTGCAATTTCGGCATTGAATGGTTTTATCTGATTCTTTCGGGCAATACCCTTCCAAAATCATTACGGATTGCTCCGTTTTGCTCTGTATTTTTTGTTGACTCCTTTGATTCGTTTTCAATTCTTTTGGGAGGTCAAATTTTCAAAGTGGACTAAAAATGTTGGAAGCCATCTGAAAGTATGCCATATTAATATAGTCTCTTATTGGCCTGGGAGATAAACTCCCAGCGGAAAATAGAGATTGGCTCTCGGGAAAGACAGAAATGTTCCCTGGTTAGGTTCGGGATCTTATTATTTTGGAGGTAAACTTGGACCTCATACGGTGACCTTAATCTTTTATTGTCGGGAGGTCGGTAATAGATATCGACTTCGTTACCTCCCGGCCAAACCGTCGCCCGTTTACACACCTCTCGTCGCCCGTTTACACACCTCTCGTCGCCATCCCAATCGAAAAGGTTTTAAATAAATGTCGGGTAAGGTAGCACTGTTTAATCTAGGAGTTCTCATAGACTCCGACAACAAAGTCGATGAACTGTCAGACGCACGCAGCGATTGGGATTGCGATTGAGGAATCTGTTCAGGAGCCAAAGTCTCCTCCGAAAAGCCTGAAGAAGGTGAATGGTGTAACGCAGGTTCCGATACTGATTTTTCAGATGGTTGCTCAGGCATTTGAATCTCTTCCGAAAAACTAGACGTTCATTTGTGTTCCGGCGTTAGAATTTCTTCTGTAAAACTGGAAGTTGACGTGTGTAGCTCTGCTTCCGCGACTGATTTTTCATGATCAGACGGGGAAGCCTCCCCTGCCGCAGAAGGCGGACTATCCGTGGATGGATGATTGAGATGAAAAGCCCGCATATCATGATAGGTATGGAGTAGGAGAGGAGGGTCTTCAAAAAGGGCCATGCCCGGTTGACTATCAGACTCCGTTGGTTGATGTGAATCATCTGGAACTGCAGGAGCGATCGGTTGATCCGCTGCTTAATCATCTAAAGTAATTGATGTCGACGTATGAGGGACATCTGAAATAGCAGGAATGATCGGTTGATCGACTTCCTGACCGTCTTGAGGCGGTGACGGTGAAGAAAAAGATGATGATGATTCAGATGAAGTAGTTGAGGAAGTCTCCGCAGGTTGGTGGTGCGCGCTACCACCGTCCGTTGAAGGACTAGGCTCAGGATCATCTGCGACTTCGGACTGAGAAGCGGGGGCATTTACGGCATTGTTGAAGACAGCTACATTAGTCCCCATCTAGAAATAATAGACTTGAAAGCTTGGACACAAGTCTTTGCTGTAATAGTTTTAAGTGGTATCATTTCCACGAATTTAGTCATATAATCAACAAAGAGTATTAGGTATTTGTAATGGTGTCTACTTTGAGGGAAAGGTCCCATAATATCGACACTAATCTGGTCCCAAGGACTTGTTATTTCAGAGGGTTGGATTAGCCCTGGCTTTTTTACGTTTTACCACTCTTTAGAGTGGAAAACGTATTGTTCCGATCTCTGTTGGCTGGACGGCTGGCTGGATATGTTGTGACTGGAAATGTTGTGACCTGATGAATTTTGACATAAATGAATATTTCGAATTCTAAATTTCCCGCGAATTTTCAACTCGAAATTCACCCGCAGTTTACGTTACACCTCAAAGGTGGCGTAACGTATTTTATTTCAATTGAAATTATTTTCCGGTCGGTGCCGGGCCTCGATCCTGCGATGTCCCAATCCATACGAGACGCCATTGAAGGCGCCCGCGCGTGCTACCACGAAGCTACGCTCGCTTAGTACAAAACCCGAGTTAAGTTAGACTGTAGAGTAGAGAGAGGTAGACGTATGTGGATCCCCACCCACCCTCCCCTTCCCGACGCGCGCCAACCAGCTGCAGCTGGATTTTGTAAGTGGGAGAGTAGAAAGCGTAGCGCGCGTTTGTAAGCTGGAGAGGAGAGAGAGTAGAGAGCGTAGCGCGCGTTTGTAAGCGGGAGAGGAGAGAGAGTAGAGAGCGTAGCGCGCGCGAAATATTTTTAGCAATTCATAATTTAAATCTATGAAACATACTCATTTAAAGTTAAATAATTATAATTAGCTAACACGATTATTATAATTAAAAAAAATTATATTATTTAAGTAATAAATTTAAAGATAGTTGTTGAGAGATTCAATAAAGGGCAACATGAGATGTCATAAATACAGAGTCACCCAAACCCAAATTCATTTCAGTTCGGCTCTGCGTTAACACTGAACCAGCTCCAATTCCCCTTCATCTTGTGCCGACGTCATTTTGGTAGATATAGGGTCGTCGGTTTAACGTGTTGTTTACCCAGTTTTTAAGAATAAAACGGTTAGAATTTGTTCTTTGAAGAGTTGTAGAAGCTGCTCAAGTAAAACAGATAACGCGCTTCTTTCGAATACCGGGCATTTTAAAAAACCAAGGAGAAGCATCGTACAAATTATCCGCTAAGCGACGTAACCTTTGGTTACAAAAGTTGGGCCTTGGACCTGAGTCCTTAAAAGAACAACCCTTCAATGTTCAATGCATTTCGTCTCGGGTAAGTAGAATGGTTTTATGATAATACCAATTTAGAATAATATTTTAGGTCATGATGTTACATATTAAAATAAAAATTCATTTGATTGGTTGTCCTGTTTGACCATACTCTGACTCACCCAGACTGGTTGATTATAAATATTATTGGTAAGATCAGTTACTCCATACTGATTTTTGTTATATATTATTAGCTTATTTTGAAACTCTTTGGTATTTCGTAATTTAGACTCTACATCTGAAGCTGATGATGTATTGTTAGAAGAAGAGATTTGCTCTGAAGCTGAAAATGAACCAGTGATAGGAAATGTTGGCCAGAGTTTACAGGATGTGTGATATTAGCATGTCAAATTTTTCTCTTGACAAATGTACCCAGACACGGCCAGAATTGAATGTAATGGACCGTAGCACCCAGTTTTATGTTAATGAATTACATTTAAGTTGCGGAAACTATTTTAATCAATATTTTCATAGCTTTTGTCGTCCATATCGGCAGAGTTTATTTGAAGGATTTCTGAAAATATAACCCTTAAAGGACGGCCAAACCTGAACCTAACCAAACCAAACCTTAACCTAACTTAACCTCAACCCAATCAAAATTTTAGAAAAGGGGCAATATTATTTCGGAACTTAAATGAAGATAACAAAATACAATATCTTGGAAAAGGCGTAATATTATTTGGGAAGTAAATGAAGATAAACAACAATATTATGGAAAAGGTGTGATATTATTTGGAAAACTAAAATAATCTAACCAAACCCAACCTATAATATGAAGGGTAAAATATTAAAAAACATGGAAAATATATATTTTAATTAGTTTCCGAACCTTAATTTTATCCAATTAGCCTATAATTAACTATGATTAATGATATTTATTGAAAAAGTTAAAAAACTGTACTTAAAATGCGCGAGCTAAAGTAAAGTTTAGCCCCATACTCACCCAGACTGGTTGCCAACCCCAGAACGTATCAAACAAAAAGTATTAAATTATAATTTGGAATTTCAATTTTAATGAAACCTAGTTTTTAAAATACCCATTGAGAGTCTGTAACTAAACGTTAACGACCTCTAGTCTCTGCCAAGTGATTTAAATTTCAGACCTTCTTTGTGGGAAAGGGGGAATTCAATTAGCTAGATCTACTAAGCTTTGTCTATGAAGGGTTTTCCACACTAAGCCTGTGGCTAGTTTACAGGTGGGTCCCTTTACAATGCATAGAGGGGTGGTGGCTAACCCCTCTGCCACAGCTAACCTACAGCGCCCTATACTAACTATTGCCGTTAACCTCTGCATGTTTTGATGGAAAGGAGAAACCGGGTTAGACCGCGGAGGAAAACTCCTTTTAACCAGCGGGGAGAGAACTTGCAAACTCTACGCAGAAGGATTTTTTCCCAGATTTTCACCCGATGCCACAGTCCGGGATCGAACCAGGGATCCTCTTGCTGCGAGGCGAAAGCGCTAACCGCTACGCCACCCCACCTCTTCAAGCTGACATCACATTTAAATTAAGTTATCATTCTAAAAACTTAGTTGCTCAACTATAAATAAAAGGGTATTGGTGGTTAAAACAACGTTACTATGAATAAATCAAATAAAAATCTACAACTTAAGCTGCTCAAAAAATGAATATTAAGATAATAAGGGAGAAAACATAGTTTACAGACTAGTAGGATTCATACTATTTACACAAGGAGGCCTGACTCACTGGGTGAGTTTAAAGCTGGGCCTCCTCGCGTAAATGGTATGAATCCTCCTAGTCTGTAAACTATGCAACCTCAGCAAGATCAAATTTTCAAATCTAGCTATATAGCCAGCCATCTATTTTTAGCATTATAATTTAAATTAATTGATCGTGATGATTTAAAGTTAAATAATTATATATTGCTAATGTATTTATTACTTAAGTAATTTTATTTAATTTAAATAGTAAATTTTATGATGGTAATACTAATTAAGGGTTCCACGAGAGGGTAGAATTTTTTTTAAAATTCAGTAATGTTTTCACCAGGGATAAAGGAGGAGCGCGAGGATATTTGTTTTCACGCTTAGAGGATAGGCAACTCCCTATCTCCGACGGCAGCTTATTCGATATATAATCTGTTCCAGCTTTGGTTGTCAGCACGCGCAAACCCAAATTTTTATGTTGAAGCGGCTTAGTGGCGATCATTAACGTAGCTTTGTGCGTGTAGACAACAGACAAAGGAAATACTGATTTACATTATTTAAAACCTCGACATTTTAAATCCTGAAGATGAGTATTTTTTTGTCTGTTGTCTCGAAATATTTTCGTATGTTGTCAGCACGCAGAACCAAAGCTGTAACACATTAAATATCGAATAAGCTGCCGTCGAAGATAGGGAGTTGCCTATCCACTAAGCGTGAAAAAAAAAATTCCTCGCGCGCCTCCTTTATCCAGGTTTTCACTTTTGCGCGTTTTAGAGGTTCTGCAAAATATAGGTCCGACCCTGGCTGGCTGGCTGGCTGAGCGTCCCTTCAACCCCATTTCTAATTCTAAAACTGTTTTAAACCAAAAAAGATAAATGCTTTTATGCATATAAAATAGTTCTTAAATTAACTTTTTTTGGCGCAGATATTAGTGCCAAATATTATGAGATTTTTGTAAGGTTTAGGCCGGGGTCACCTTACAATAAATTTAGCTAGCCTAGGCAAAACGTTTTATGGCCGGAGCCATCTTGTTCTGTTCCTAGCCTTAAACTGTTGGCATAAAGTGCATCCTCTAACATAGTCCTGGACTACACTAACTATAGTAGGCCACCAATATCTATATGTCACATTACTTAGGGTCTTATCTTTACCCCTGTGAGCTGATAGTGGGTGGTCATGTAGTAACTTCATGGCTTCTAGCCTTAACCGAGGAGGTAAATAATTTTCTCGGGATAGTTCCTGTAAGGTCTTCTATAGAGAAGATCATTCTTTAGTTCGAACATTTTATTCCTAACTGGGTTAGGTCCTTGCAAGGAATTAATAATAGGGGAAGCGAATGGGTCTTCCCTTTGAGATTTTCTTACGTCTTCTATTGTAAAGACAGAATATAAGGCTCTAGGACCTAAGGACGTATCTGACTTTCAACAGAATCACTAGAGGACGTTGTTGAACTAGTACCGGTAGTATTTGAACTTGTACTATTACTAGTTGGATCCTGTATACTCGTAGAATTAGAAGTAGAGGAACTAAAGTTTATGCTTAAGACGTTTATCGGATCTCTCGATAAAGCGTCAGCTACTACATTTTCTACTCCTTTCTTATGTTTAATAGTAAAATCAAATGTTTGAAGGTACATTGCTCATTTAACTAGATGATAATTTGGTTCCCTGATATTAAATAACCACTGTAAAGCCTGATGGTCAGTAAGGGCAGTGAATTTTCGACCTTCTAGAAAGGGCCTAAATTTCTTAACTGCCCAACAAATGGCTAAACACTTCTCGCTAGTGGAGTACCTCGTTTCTGCGTCTTTAAGTCCTGTACTAGCGTAAGCTATAGGAACTTCTACATTATCTTGAATTTAGGAAAGAAGGGCACCTAACCCTGCATCACTAGCATCTGTAGTTAAAATGCACGGGGAATCCCTTCTAAAGGAAGCTAAAGGATGAGCCTTACAGATTTCTTCCTTGATCTTTTCGAACGCCTGTTGCTGTTCGATACCCCAAGTGAATATCTGATCCTTCCTTTTAAGTTTATTAATGGGAGCTACTATTTGGGAGTAGTGATTAATAAACCTATTATGCCATCCTGCCATCCCTAAAAATCTCTGGACTTCCTTAATATTTTTAGGTGGAGGAAATTTTTCAATGGCTTTAATTTTTGAAGGGTCAATATGCACTCCTTGTTCGTTAACTATGTGACCAAAAATAATAGTTTCTTTTTGAGCGAAACGACACTTCTTCAACTGAAGGGTGAGACCCGCTTCCTTTAATGTATTTAGAACGTATTCTAAACACGTCAAGTGCTGATCTCTATATATTTCGTCAATTAATCGCTGAAAAGAGCTAGGGGCGTTACACAGCCCGAAAGGGAGTACATTAAACTCGTACTTTCCCATATGAGTCACAAAAGCCGTTTTTTCCCTACTTTTTGAGTGCATTTCCACCTGCCAATACCCTGATTTTAAGTCAAGGGTAGCATATCCTCTATATTAGGCAGGGGATACGGGTCCCTAACGGTAAACTGATTTAGTTTTCTATAATCAATACAAAACCTATAGGGTTTACCCCGTTTTGTTTGATCAACTAAAACTACGGGCGAAGTCAAAGGAGATACAGAGGGTCTAATGATCCCGTCATCCAACATTTCCCTAACATGTTGTTATATTATTATCTTTTTCTGATCATTTACACGATAAGGTTGAGATTTTTTGGGCGGTTTATTTCCCGTATGAATCTCATGGAAGACTAGTCCTGTTCTTCCTACTTTATCCGAAAATAATTCAGGGAATTTTAACAATAGGGATTCTAGTTGCAGACGTTGTTCATCAGAAATAGGGGCTGCGGAAACCGCGTCCCTAATACTATTTACAATCTCTTTTTCTATTGGATCCTTTTCAGATGGAATTGAAAAAGGAATCTTTAAGTTACCCACTAAACATTGTGACGATTCAAAATCTAATTTGACCCTAGTTTCTTCAAGAAAATCTTGTCCCAATATAAAGTCACTAGTGAGGGAAGGAACGATACAGAATTGAAATTTAAATTGTTTTTCAATTTCATTGGACTTAAGAGAGAACTCTAGTTCGTGAGAACCTTTCGTAAAAGTTTAACGGCCATCGCCCCAAACTATACAATCTAACTGTTCATCTTCAGGTAATTCTGAAGAATTTCTAAATTTACAAATCTTTTGCCATTGATCTAGACTAATAAAAGAAGCATCAGCCCCACTATCTAACTTAGCTTGAGCGGTCGCGTGTTCAAAAGTACAGGGATAGTAACCCTTTTATAACTTGAACCTTCTCTAACGGGTTCAATCCTCAGGAGGAACGCGACACGCTTCTTGATAGGGGTAATTACTGGGCACCGGGAGAGGGACCACGAGGGACCTCTCCCGCTTTGGCTTCCCCCGACTTGCCAGTCTTTTTGTCTGGACAGTCGGGCGCAAGGTGACCTGGTTTCTGACAATTGAAACACGTAATAATACGTGTAGATCGGTAGGATAAGGCCAATTGACGACCAGGAGATTTTGATCTTTGGTTAAAGCATCTTGTGTAGGTTCTCTGACTAGTTGAATCATTTTGGACTCTCTTGTCCGTAAGAGTACGGAGTGCCACGGATTATTTTTTAAGGAGAGGTCGAGTAGAATACGAATATTTGCTAGAAAACGAATATGTCCATACGCGATCCTTAAGAGGGAAATAAGGACTTATCCTTATTGTCAAAATCCATATTGTTAAGGACAGTTGTAGAATCGAATCCCTGAGTCACTTACTATTCGCTTTGGGACACCAAATCTCGTAAATACCTGATTAACCAAAACACTAGCTATTGTTTTCGTTGTGGCGTTTTTGAGCGCATGGGCCTCTACCCATTTGGTGGAATAATCTACTATTACTAAAGTTTGGGTTTTACCCTTTTTACTACGGGGATATTCACCCTTGAGATTTACTCCTATGACTTCCCATGGCTAAGCGGATTTCATAAGTCCCGCCGCTTTAACTATGCATGATTTTACGTATCTACTAATGTCTTTTGTCATACCCCCCCCCCCCAAGTATAATATTTCCGAACACGTTCTAGGGTCTTTGCTACGTCTTGGTGACCACAAGACAAAATATCATGGCACGCTTTAATGACGGTCTTGGTTAGAGCTTTGAGTATCAAAATGTGGGATTTTTGATCCTCCTCAAAATGAGGGTTTCTACTATGATCACCACGAGGGGTGCTACTATTGCCCTCGTGTACTGAACTATTTTCACCGGTTGCTTTACCTATAGGCACGTCTCTATAGACAATGCCATCAACTATTTTGCAAAACGGCGCCACTTTTTCTACCCATTGTCCAATAGCATCTTTATTTCCAATTGGACCTTTATTCATGATGGACAAAAGGCGACTAAACTAAGGATTGGTGGTCCGTAATTACTTGAGAGGTTGTTTACTCTAGGTATACCCTAAATTTTTCGGTGACTGCCCAAACTATGGTCAAGCACTCTTTTTCAGTTACTGACAATTTATTTTCACAGGAATTAAGAGTACGACTTGCGTACTGTAAAACCCTGCTCTTACCCTCTATGGTCAGAGTTAGCACTGCACCTAGTCCACAACCAGATGCGTCAGTGTACAAAATGAAAGGGAGCTTAAAAATTGGGGACGCTATTATGGGCGCGGTGGTTAAACTATTTTTAAGCGAATCGAATGCGCCCTGCTGATCTTTACCCCACTGCCAATCAACATTGTCATGGGTTAACTGATGTAAGGGAGTGGCTGTGTGGGCGAATTTAGGAATAAATCTCATATATAAGCTAGCCATCTCTAAAAACCTACTCAGTTGTCGGACTGTGCGCGGTATAGGATAGTTTTTAATCGCGCTAACTTTTTCAGGGTTAACTTCTATTCCCTGTTTCGAAACGAGATGTCCTAAGATGTGGATTTTCTGACGGCAGAATTGAGTCTTAGAAGATTTGACCGTTAATCCATCGTTTTTAAGAATAGTTAAAACTCTCTCTTCACTTGATCAAAATGATCGAAGACACCCGTCGTCTTAGCCAAGTGTCCAAAAAAATGTTGTAGATCCTTTGAAAGGTCGAGGGGGCGTTCGTTAAACCGAACATCATAACTTTCGGTCTATAGATACCGCTATGGGTGACGAATACGCAGGTATCACGACTACCCTTATGTAGAGGGACCTGCCATTAACCTGATTTGAGGTCGAGTACTGTAATGTAATCTGGGGTCTTAATTGATTCCAGTATGTCTTCTTTTCGAGGCAATGGATATGAATCCTTTCTAGTGACACTATTAAGCTTTCTATAATCTATGACCAAACGATGCGTACCATCAGGCTTTCCCACTACTAACGTCGGAGCACTCCATGGACTATTACATGGTTTTATGATGTTCAAATCTAACATTTCTTTAACTATTCCCTCGATTATCTCCTTTTTATGGGGAGAGAATCGATAGGGGGCACGCTATAGGCTGCGAATCGTCCGTATCTACATACGGAAATTGCGGGAAATATAGTCGGGGGGAAAATTGCGGGAAATATAGTCGGGGGGAAAATTGCGGGAAATATAGTCGGGGGGGGAAATTGCGGGAAATATGGTCGGCGGGGAAATACTGGGGAGAACTGGTAAAAATGTGGTATATGCAGAAGTAAATAGATTATAAACAAGAAGTTTATATGGGCGCGTTATGAAAGTTGAGATTCCCGCTCCTATTCCGCGGCAGCGCACAAATGGCGTAGCACCTAGCGAACCACTTGACATGTACCTAACGTATCTAGTGTCGCGCCGCTCAGACAAAGTAGTGCGGGTTGTTGAAGGTTTAATCGACGCGCATACGTTCTAATGGTAATTTCAATCAGCTGTCTGCTGTCAGACTGTAACAGTATAGCCTAGGCCTAGTACAAAATCTGTGAAGACTACATGTGATTGCCTATGAATATGATAAAATAGTAATATGAAAAATGGATAAGGAATATGATTATGACGAATTCGTGAAACAAAATGATGAACGTAAAACAATACTACAATGTTGGGAGAGCCAAGGACGTTTGAAAACTTTTGTTTGCAATATGATGGAAGAGTATGCGGTATTATTCGTAGGTTTCAGATAAAAATTACACTGGGTCGATACCGAAGGCGAAACTAAAATCGTTTTTTACGCGGCATTATGAAACTAACTACAGTTTTAGACTTTAGTATTTTACTAAAATTTATCATAATTCAGCTATTACCCGCACTACTACGGCGCCATTTTCCATCACGTAAGCGCGGCTACCAATGATATTGCCCTAAATTTACTCCCATGATGCTCAGTAATTTGTACTGCTTTCCAATATCTCTTGTCGCTTCTATGACGTCATGCGAACATCCTATTGGTTACAAGCAAGCCACGTGATACTCGATACTCATTTTACATAGCATGCTGGCGGGAAGGTATGATTAACTTAAAGCTATTAACTTTTTGATATAATAATAATAATAATAATATAAGCTTTTGTCTATGAAGGGATATCCACACTAAGCCTGTGGCTTGTTTACAGGTGGGTCCCTTTACAGTGCATAGAGGGGTGGTGGCTAGCCCCTATGCCACAGCTAACCTACAGCGCCCTATACTAACTATTACCGTTAACCTCTGCAAGTTTTGATGGAAAGGAGAAACCGGGTAAGACCGCGGAGGAAAACTCCTTTTAACAAGCGGGGAGAGAACTTGCAAACTCTACGCAGAAGGATTTGTTCCCAGATTTTCACCCGGTGCCACAGTCCGGGATCGAACCAGGGATCCTCTTGCTGCGAGGCGAAAGCGCTAACCGCTACGCCACCCCACCTCTTCAAGCTGACATCATATTTAAATTAAGTTATCATTCTAAAAACTTAGAATGCCACCCCACTGCTATTTACTTTTGGTATATGGAAACACAAATTTACTTTTCAAAACTATCTTTTGACTTATAATTTTGAAATTTAATTATTTCATTGCAGATACAAGAAAAATGTCCAGCCAGGAAGATGTGATATCTTCTTCCCAAGAAGATATTCCAAGTCCCATAATGTCCCAAGAGACATTTCGTCAAATTGAAGGTGAACTGCCACTTCCCTGTAGTAACTTAATCATCGACACAAGCGTAAGGATAAGCTGCAAATTAACGCTGGATAAACTCAAACCGTACTTTTTCTAAAAACTTTCAGAACTTCTCTCAAGGCTCGCAGTCTAACAACCCTAGTCAGGAATTGCCATCTACAATACACACTTCTTGGAACCAAAGGCCAAAATTCTGATTTGTCGAACCAAAATGAGGCATGCACAACTACCTCATTGGCACATAAAGGCAAAGGTTTTGGAAATTTCGATACTCAAGAGGAGTCTACCTCACTACTAGCAAACAAATCACAGCTACCTTTATATTGTCAAGGATTCCAACCTCGCAAGTGAGTTCTGATAGCATTTTTTTAAATAGATATTTTGAGGTTTATAACTCTTCCTAATTTTGTGCTCAGGCAAAGTACTGAAACTGAAAGATACTTTCATTTTGATTCAGCGAAAATAACCAGCCAACTAAAAGCACAACTTGTACTGTAAGTTCACACGTGTTTTATTTAATCCGAAACTCATACATATAATTATAAGTTATTTCTGTTCGTTTCAGTATTCTAAATTACTAAACAAACTCTTTGTGAACTTTTACGTGCCATGTCCCATAAAATTCTTCGTTGACCCTTTACCTCCCGAAGGAAGTTACATTCGAGCCACTGCTTACTTCAGAGACCCAGCACACGTTATTAGTGTGGTAGTCAGATGTCTGACTCATCAGGCTGATAACCAAGAAACACACATAGGTATTTAATATTATGTTTGTTGAGGACATTTTCTCAATTCCTATTTCTCAAAATTCGCGTCATTGGCTTGCCGAAGGTTTTAGTTACATTAAACACGTCATCCGATGCCAAGAGGAAAATGCCAGCTATCAAGAACACGCAACCAGTGGACGACTATCAGTTCTTGTACCGTGTCAAAGACCAGATCCTCTTATTGGTTTCCAAACCTTGAACTACGTCTTTGTGTGTTACAGTAGTTGCATAGGTGGGATGAACCGTCGTGCCAATGATGTTGTCTTCATTTTGGAGTACAAGTGATTAAGCCGCAGTCCATAAGCAGGTTATATTCGGGTATTTCACCTTTCGTTTACAATTACCAACAGAAGGATCGAATTGGGCGTAAATTCGTTGAGGTTCGCGTCTGCGCTTGTCCTGGAAGGTACAGAATCAAATGCGAATTGAAAAAAACCATTAAGAACAGTGAGGTAGAATATAAGACTGGGAGGCCTATTGATAATGAGGTGACGTCCTCAACAATTTGCCCGAGAGACGCCTGCTTCGCGTCTACAAATAGAACGAGTGGTTAGTACTTAGAGCTAATTATGTCCTAAGGAATGGTTCTAATTTATTAATCAGGCGAATCCATTATGTTTCAAGTTCCCGTCAGACCAGAGAGACGCCAGAAGGACCACGAAAATGATGTTGATGAACCCTGTTCAAATTTTGCAAGATTTACTAATGACAATTGCTCGGGTGCCACAGGTGTTGCTCCCAGAAATGCTATTAACCATTCCACTGACTTGGTTACAGTTTCTGTTCAAGTATAGGTACTGATTTCAGTTGTCCTTAAAATAATTCATAATATACCTTTGAATGGGTGTTAATTGTTTAATTGCAGGTGCAAAGGGAAGATGCCGCATTACTTCAGAGAATTCTTGATAGCATCAAAATGTCAACCGAAAGTGCTGACCAGGAACTTCAAACGAAAGGCGGACCTCGTCAAGAGGGAATGCCAGAGGTTTTGTTGTATTTATTAAACTCGGTCCGTAGTTCAATTCTTGAGTGGCACTTTTACTCGAGTTTGTTCAATTCTCAATGGTTTTTCTCATGAGCGCTTATGCAAATGATGTTTGTCACTGGTTACTGAGAGCATGTCGTGAAATGACGTAGGCCATTGATTCTCGTAAAGGGACCCAGGTGATACGCTGTCAAACGTTCCTGCTCGGTATTATGGATGGTTAAGATTAAATCAAACGACTGGGAAATAGGATCATGTACGTGTCCACCGTTTCTCAAAACATATGTATGCAAGCATCTTCTCGGAATAGCATTGATAGAAAAACTAGCAACAGTTCCTCCAGAAGCAAAAAATGTTCCAATTGGTGAGAAGCGGAAAAGTGGACGAGCCTCAAGGGCTTGGAAGGCATTACTGGTTCAATATTGCTTTTATTATTGTATTGTTTTATTGTTGACTTTAGTCAAATTGTGAGATTATGAACTTTGCCCTATTGTTTAAATTCACCACTAGTGGCGCCCTAGTAACTTTAGCCTATTCTTGAGTCAGCATTCTAAAATCTCAACGCACTTTAGTCAGTCCCAGTTCAAAGTATTTTATAACAAACTGTGACAATACAGTCACGCTAACTGATATAACCGATCACTTGACAGATTTGGGCTTAACCAACCCAGCTAAAATAACTAAATCCAGTAAATTTGCAAATTGGACACAGAGTTTTATAATTGAGACAAACGAAATTAATGATGACCTTATCTTAAATCCTGCTAACTGGCCGTACCCTATTAGAGTTCAGCGCTTTAGGGAAACAAGTTCAACAACCTCGTACCCCATTAATAGCAATTGACAGTTATGTACTACTGCATATAATCATCCTAAGAATTTCACCTCCAGAAAAGGACTCGCAATCGGTCACCTGAATATTCGTAGTTTAAAATTGCATTTCGCGGATATCATTAATATTATAACCACAAATAACATTGACATCCTTTTTTTAAGTGAAACGTGGCTATTTCCAGAATACCCCATAGAAGCCATTTTAATCCCTGGATATACCGTTCACCGTAGAGACAGAATAGATTCTCGAGGAGGGGGTCTATGTGTCTACTCAAGAGACGATCTGCTAATTAGCTTAGTGGAAAGCGATGTCATTCTGTCTTCAGATCTGGAAATTCTCTGGTGTTCACTTACAGAACCAAACTCTAGACCATTATACCTTGGAGTGTGTTACTGCCCACCCACTAAAATCACAGACGTTCTTCTTAATGATTTAAAACTTAGCATCGAATATGTGCATTCAAACCCGAATGACGAACTAATATTATTGGGTGATTTTAACTGTGATTTATTGCACAAACCGTTATCATCCCAGACCAAAAAATTACAAGCCGTTATGGTAAACTACAGCCAAGTGATAACTCAACCCACAAGAATAACTCTAACTACAAATACCCTATTAGACCATATTTATGTTTCCCACCCAAACCGCATAGTCTCACACATTAATATATCTACTGGTGCCTCGGATCATGATCTCACATTATGTGTGAGGAAAAAATCCTGCCCCCGCATTGTTCGGAAAATAGCTAAAGTTAGGAATTTTAGGAAATTAAATCCAGATAAATTCATAGAAGAGCTTATCCCCAAACTTAATTCCTTGCAAGTGCTTGACGCAAATCTTGCAGTAACTTCATTAAATACTATAATTATTTCTTTATTGGACAAACATGCTCCAGTTATATCCAGGCGCAGAGTTATAAATAACCCCCCATGGCTAACGAATGATGTCAAACACTTTATGCACCTACGCGATATGACAAAACGCAAAACAAAATTGCGACCAGCTCTTATTAATAAGTATAAACAATTACGTAATCTTGTGACCCGAAAAGTGAAAGATGCCAAAAACACATTTTTCTCGAATGAGCTACTAAATAACACTTCTAGCTCAGCAATATGGACGGCAATAAAAAAATCAAATGGTAAACACATAAAGCCCTGTATAAAACTAGAAATTGATAATGTAATTGTGAGTGATCCCAAAATAATAGCGGAACATTTTAATAACCACTTCACTTATAATCAAGCCATTACCCCATCCACGCAACCGGTCACTGACCCTGTCACATTGGACAATGATCCTAATAAATTCTCACTAACTAAAGTAACCGACTTGGAAGTTTTTTCATGTATAAAACATTTACGTAATAGCAAAGCTATAGGGCTAGATGGTATTTCTATACCACTCATTAGATCTATGGCTGGCCTACTCTCTCCCATCATTGCCAGTATTATCAATGTGTCTTTTGAGACGAATACGTTTCCGGATGCGTGGAAGGAGGCCAAAGTGGTGCCTCTTCATAAATCGGGAAATTCTCTTGACCCATCAACTTATCGTGGAATATCTATTTTACCCGGTTTATCGAAAGTAGCAGAAAAAATGGCTAATACACAAATGCAAAAGTATTTTGTTGAACATAAACTCTTACATGTCAATCAGGCAGGATTCCTACCAGGTCACTCGACCATGACGGGTTTTGCCAACTTATATGAGAGGATCATAACCTCGCTTGAAAATGGTTTTATCACTGGCATTGTCTTTATAGATCTCTCGAAAGCTTTCGACTCAGTTGACCATACTATTCTTCTTCGTGAACTCATGGAAAGTAATATCTCCCACGCGACGACTGCCTGGTTCGAATCCTACCTAACAAATCGTAAACAAATCGTGCAAATAGAAAACACTATGTCTAAAGCCAGTACGGTACGCTCCGGGGTGCCTCAAGGTAGTGTCCTGGGACCTTTATTGTTCAATATTTATACTAGAAACATACATAAGAGCCTAATCTATTCTACGTCATGTGAATATGCTGACGATAATGCCTTAATTTCATCGGACAATAATGTCACAGAACTAATACGAAAGCTTGAATTGGATGTCAAAAACCTTAAAAATACTCTTGAAAGCAAAGGGCTAATCCTTAATGAAGCTAAGACTGTCTTCATGCTGATCACCCCTAAAAGCAAGAAACAGCTGGTCGCTGATATAACTACGCTAGGCAGCTTAAAAATTAAAAGAGTTTCATCTTATAAATACCTTGGTATAATGATTGATGATCAATTATCATTTGTTCCCCATGTTGAATACATAATTAGTAAAATTAGAAAGCGTATGTGGTTAACGTACCCATATTTAAATCATGTTGACTTAAATTCTGCTAAAACTATATACCAAGCTCTAATCCAGCCTCTTTTGGACTATGGTGACATATTCTATTGTACCTGCCCTAAATTTACACTCAAAAAATTAATTACCCTTTACCACAAAGGCGCTAAACTAGTACTTCACAGAAATAGATTTGAATCAGCTTCGCAAGCTCTTGCAGACTTAAACTGGCTAAAATTTGAGCAGAGAGTAACATATCATATACTTATGTTTATGTATAAAGTTCACCAGGGCAATATTCCTAGTTATATTACCGACCTTTTCGTGGGAACCATAAATCATGATCACAACACTCGAGGCTCTAAATATAATATATTTGTAAACCCTACAAACTCAAATTTTGCCTCTAAAGGTTTAAAAACGCGTGGTATAAAACTATGGAACACAGTCCCTTATGCTATAAAAACCGAGTTATCGAAAAGAAAATTTATAACAGATATAATTAATTTTATAAAAATAAATTGTTAAAATAAATTAAATTAAGTGTACAAATGGACCCCAATGTAAAACAGACAAGCTCTGATTGGAATATCCAGCAATAAAGCTATTATTATTATTATTATTATTATTATTATTATTATTATTATTATTGTCTAGTTTTCGGTATCATGACGGACGGTTCATGTACCCTTCTCACCCTCGCCTTTAATTTAATTTAATTTATTATGTAAATACGTTAGTTAACCTTGTTTATTAAAAGCCTTAGTTATATAATTTCCCCAGTGTTATTTATTTCGGGAACATGGTAGCAGAGCGTGGTTGACGGAATCCACAGCTAAGGCTTAACACCTGAAGTTTACCGTAACTGCGTAACACCGGCACACCGCATCATTGGGCCTTGGCCCACGACAAAGGATGGCGTCCTATAACGGGCGGGTTATGGCAGTGAGTCAAACAATTCAATTAACTTCAACTAACTATCGATCATGGAAACTGGAAATGGAATTAATACTGAGGCAGAAAGGCTTATGGGAAATAGTATCCGGAATAGAAAAGGGCCCAGCGGAAACGGACACCGCAGAAGCTAAACTCAAGTTTCAATTACGGGAATCAGACGCATTCTCTACAATAGCCTTGGGGATTAGTTCTACTATTCGAACGAAGTTTATGAGGACACGGGTTCCACACAAGTTATGGACGGATATTTGTGACACGTATGAGCCTAAATCACGAGCAAGAATAGGACACTTGTTAGCCAAATTCCATGCTATCGTTTATCAAGAGGGTGAAGACATACCTGAATTTCTGGATAGAATATTTGTCATTACTGACGAGTTGGCAGAAGCCGGGGAGAAGATCGACGATAAACATATCACGTATAAAATGATTGGAACGTTGCCCTCATCTTATGATTCGCTAACAGCGCAGATATATCAATTCGATGACAAAGATTTTAAACCTGAAGCAGTGGCAGACAAGTTACTTGCTGAACATGGAAGACTATCTCAACGTGATACAGATCAAGACCTCACGCACAAGGCTTTTACCGCTCAACATCCAGACGCGAATGGGAGACGAGTGAAGCCTAAAGCCGGTAGCAAGTCAACGAAATTCAATGGAAGGTGCTACAATTGTAACCTCAGGGGTCATCAAGCAGCCAATTGTCGTCGACCCAAGCGACAAGAACAGAAATCAAGGGACGAGAAAACGAAACCAGTGGAAGGGGCATTTCTTGCTACAGCGCTCTGTAGTACCGTTGACACCAGGGAATGGATCGTAGATTCTGGCGCTACGAAACATTTTTGTAATCAAAAGGACTGGTTTTACTCGTTTACTCCCTATCAAGGGCAGGCAAGAATTGGGGAAGGATGTTCCCCGGTGGAAGGAAGAGGTGACATATGGATCCAGATCAATGACGGAGTCAAACATAGATTCAAGTTGCAGGATGTCATTTACGCGCCCAAGATGGGACGTAATTTGATATCTGAACGTCTAATTGATCAAGCTAGATATAGTGGGCACAGGGAGGCATTAACATATACTGCATATTTCCCCGATGGAAGGATAGCGTTCGTCGCACCACTGTCAGAAGATAATTTTTACACAGTCAATGCCACCGTTTTAATACATGGACCACCGGGAAAGGATTCGGACGATGTCGCAACGGCGTATGTGTCTGACGGAAAAGATATACAAGTACTACAGCGTTGGCATCAACGTTTTGGGCACATTAATGAACAAGATTTGAAACACATGGCTTGCAAGGGCATGCTGAAGGGCTTGCAAACTCTGAAAGGATCTCTACCAAGTTGTTCTACTTGTCATCTGGCTAAATCCACAAAACAACCTCACAGGCGAATTGACGAGATTAAAAGCAAAGATTTACTAGACTTGGTTCATGGCGATGTATGGGGACCTGGTCCGGATGGCTCAATCAGTGGAGCGAAGTATTATATAACGTTTGTCGATGACAAGAGCCGTTATCTTACCGTATACCTCATGGCGACGAAAAGCGAGGCATTTGGATGTTTTCTCAAATATAAATCTTTCGTCGAAACACAAACCGGCAAGAAACTGAAGGCGCTTCGTACCGACAACGGGATGGAATTTTGCTCTCGACAATTTGTGGAATTCTGTAACAAAGAAGGAATAAGACACGAAAAAACTAATACCTATTCACCACAGATGAATGGAGTGGCCGAAAGGATAAATCGAACATTACTCAATATAATGCGAGCAATTAAAGAAGAAGCCAGACTACCAAATAAGCTCTGGGGTGAACTGGTGCGTACTGCAGCATATATCAAGAACCACTCACGACATGTGAAACTTGATAACCGGGTACCATTAGAAGTCTGGATGGGGTCAAAACCGAGTGCCAACCAATTCAGACGATATTGGAAGTATTGCATATGTCCATATTCCTAGTCAACGTAGACAAGATAAGTTACAATCGAGAGCCAAGCTTGGTATCGTAGTCGGATACGCTATTAATACTGCGGGATATAGGGTATGGTATCCAACAGAGGATACGATAATAGAAACGAAACATCTACAAATTGACGAAGAGAAAATTGGACTTCAACATATTGATCCTGGAGCGTCTTGAACGGTGAAGGAATGCAGAGGTTGAACTGGCGTGCCAAGTCCCCCGATTTGATCCCGGTTGAGAACCTTTGGTCAGCAGTAGTTGAACTCATGGAGAAAAGAGTTCCAAATAATAACGAAGAATACTGCTGATGATAAAATGTTTTCGGAAAATGTAATTGTTCTTGAAAAAGCGTAGATATGTAATTTTTTCTATTAATTTAGAGGGAATAGATCGATTAACAGTAAAATCAGTTGATTGAATTTAATATTGATTAAGGATTAAATGGATAAAAATAAGTAAAAAAATTGCAATATCTGAAACTTCAGCCAATTGATAAACCTCACACATATCGTTTGTTTTTTCGGCCTTGGTCCAATCCAAGACGTTTTTTTATAATATCTGTCACTTCAGTCTTAATGTAATTAAATTTTGAATAATTATGTTTGCTTTACCGTCATACATTTGGGGTTGATCTATTTCTAATTGCTTATGAAGTACTTAAGTATCGTTAATTACATTTAACTTATATCCAATAACATTGATTTCGATAAGCATATAATATTGCACTTTATTTATGAAAGAAGCTTAAAAACGACGGTATTTGAAGAAAAATATTTGTTTCGTACACTGTATAGTGGTTCGTACAGTGGTGTCGAGATCAGACCAACAGCTTCCTTTATGTACAACCCCCAATACTGCCAACGGGTGATGTCATACTAAATTATACAGGGTGTAAATAAATGTTTAGAATTCATGTTTTATTGTATGCAAGTGACAACGAGTGACAAGGTACAAAAAGAATACTGGAGAATGCAACAAAATATTTTAAAGCACTGTCCTACGATTAGTCTAAGAACGTGGGCCTCAAATTACAACCTCTTAACTGTTTGGTAAACACCTCAACGTAAATATTCGACGTTTCTACCATTGTGGTTTAGGCACTCTTCCAGATGACTGTCCATGTCTTGCAATACATTTGCAAGCAGTAAACTCATGACGCATGGTAAGACTAATGGTATTGCCGTCTTACGAAATCCTCGTCCGTTAAGGCTTGATGTAGGTGGGTATGATAAGGCCGGTAGTGATGCTCTTGTAAACTGGCACAAACAGTAGAATGGCTTAGTGCAACTTCTTGTTCCACCGCTCTATTATTAGCATGAATTGGCTTCAAAACGTGCTACGACGTCAAAATCTCTATCCTCATTACAGACTATACAGTCTCTTCTACGTTCCCGATCTTTCACTACCGAAATCACGAAGGTGCTCGCCAATGTCGGAAAAGGTGCTTCGCACCGGATGTTGTCGGTGTGGAAACCGTTCGGCATAAAGCACTGCCTTTAGTTGAACGTTACTGCGACCTTCACCCAAAATAAACATCCTGTCCAATTTGTCCTGGTTGGCATTTTGCTAGGAAACGAGACTAACTACTGTAATTCTACTACTTAGCTCCTACACTGAAGACCCTGTATATCAAAAGGGACCGGAAGTACCTCAAAGATGAGTTCTCAAAGATTGCCAGATTGAGCAGGTCATGTGATTTAAAGTGATGAAGGTCGCTTTAACGTTCAACAAGTGACACCGCGGTATGTTTTTGGAGCTCCAATGTCCTCACCCGATAGGTCCAAACAATTACCATCCTGGTTTTTCGGCTCAGCGTTGCGGTATTGCCGGTTCCATTAGAAATACAAGGTCTGTAGTGTTACAATTGTAACAATAATCCTGTTAAAAAGGCACACATACTGTACCCCCCTCCCCCCAAAAAACTTTTAAATTTTGCGCCTTTTCAATAGCTCTCTTTTCAATATGGAAAAAATGATTCCTCAATTTCAAACTAAAACTAAACATTTTGAAAGACTGGGAAATTTCTGATCACTACCCCTTAGAACTGGAGAATGCTGTAACTAGTGGTTAAAATTATGAACTGTTTCTTCTTTTATGACATCTGATTACGATATCTTTCCCGCAAAATCGTCAACAGTTCATTGAACGTCGTATTTACTTTCAGTTATTAAATCTGATCCGATATGGAGATAATTTTCATCCGACCTAGCGCTATCTGAACGATTTCTAATCTTATATCTGTTCAGATATCTTTATAATTTTA
Organism: Phalangium opilio; assembly: GCF_054372755.1. NCBI lineage: Eukaryota > Metazoa > Arthropoda > Arachnida > Opiliones > Phalangiidae > Phalangium > Phalangium opilio. The sequence goes on from NW_028324204.1 coordinate 3,424,750, forward strand.
CAGATATCCGCGTTTAACTTTATACACTGATTATATATACAACCATTCCAGTACACATGAAAACCTTCAATTATCTAGTCAAGACAGAAATACAGAGATTCATGTAATTTTAGAAGCGGGAATAGAGAACAGGGTACTTTTTGAGTGCGTCAAAGTCCACGACACCCTTCCTTGACATGGGGGGGGGGGTATGAAAGAAGAGGCTGGTCATTGTGGCGGAGGTAAAAAGCAACGATGTATTTTTGGCCGTCACCGTCAGCAACGTCATCATAATGTAGTTTAAGTGAGCCTGTTAGATAATTTAAAATTTTCGTTACGAATTGAAGGGATTGGATCTATGAGTCGCACTGAAGTAAATACTAACCGTTCTTCATTCCTGCTAATAAACTTACACGGATCCCTGGTCAAGACTAGTCACTGCGTTTTGATAAATCATAGCCCCCCCCCCCTCTGGCGCGATAATTTCTTTCTATCTTTATTAAATAGGTGGAACAAATTACAATGGCAACCATTGTTGTGATTTTGAATAAATTGGTACCACACAAATAATTGCCCGCTTCTAAGGACAAGTATTCCCTCGTACCTAGTGATGTGAAATTAACATATATTTTAAAAACGGTAATTTACTCCGTAAATTACTGATTCAAATTTTGCGAAATCAAAATTACAGTTCATCACCAAATTTGTTAATTTCAATTTTACGTGCTTACAGTAAATTATATTTCAACAACGTTGAATTGTGAGAACTATATAAAGTTTTTTACATGATTTTGCGGCAGCCGTGGTCTTTCTAATCCGATCTTTAACTAACGATTTTTAGTTCTGGCTGGCGCCTGGCAACTCCATTTTTAAGTAAATACAGTAATAGTTGATCATTTAAATATAAAATGAACTTTTAACGCGTAATGAGCCCTTGACCCAAATAAAAGAGCACTAGCATGTGCGTGTGACTACTTGGTCCGGCTTTCAAGTAAACACCACTTCAGTGACTAACAATGAATCACTATTTTAAGCTAGAACAGCCGCATGAACGAAAGGGGTACAGAGGAAAACGGGACTCCGAAGTAAGAGAGGACATTGTTTTAGTCTCAGGAAGGATAGTACACTTGGTTTCAATCCCAGGACACAAAAATTTCAAAAATGTTTAATAATTCTTACCATTATAAAATTACGAAAATTTGGTAAATTACCACCGGTAGTTTACGGACGTTAAATTACTGACTCACATCTCTACTAGTACCAAGTCAATTGTTTGGGAAAATAAACTGAACTGCTTCCCTCGGCATCCTACCTACAACAAACATCCAATTTGCCTGGATTTTTTTAAGTATATGCGTTATAAATACATTTGAAACGTATAAATTCTTAAAAGGTATTAATCCGAAACTACGACCGATGCCACAGATATCTGTTTCAAATGTCTACAATCTGGTTTTTATCTCAGATATGATTTGATCCGAATGTGTATATGAAAAATGCATCTGATCTGAACAGAAAACGGTCCTCAACTGTTTATCTGATAGCTGAAATCAAGCAAACATATTTGATCTGTTCGGATCACAAATCAGATAACTGTGTTCGGTTTAAAGCACTAGCTGTAACTAAACCTCCCCCCACGCACTTAGAATTAGAAATTATTCGCGTAACTGTCTTGAAAAATTTACCCGCTCCATCGGCGCGGTTGATTGGGAAGAGTTATATAATAAAAAAGACGCAAATGAAGGTTTTAACTGGTTTTTTTACTACATTAAGGCATATGAGGAAACCTTTCCGATTATTACAATAAAACCACAAAATGATAAAAAAAATTTAACTCCTTAAGCTGGTTAACAGCGGATATCAAAAATTTAATTATAACAAAAAACCACCTTAGTAAAATAGCTAAAACTCGGCCTAGTGAGAGGAATACGGAAAACTATAAAAAACAACGCAACTACTGTAACAAGGTTATTAGGGATGCTAAGAACAACTACATGAGATCCCAAATAGTATCACAGACTAGCATAAAAAGTAAATGGAAACTTGTTAACAAACTATTAGGGAAAGCAAAAACTAGTGACACCCAGCCAAAAATCCCAATTACTTCCAATGCGTTGAATAATTTTTTACGTCAATACCTTCTAAAACTACTAGCAATCGATCACTTGACTATATAAAACCAACTCACAACTCAATATTATTATTACCAACAGATGAAATAGAGGTACTAAATATAATAAAAAACCTACGCGAAGACGCATCCCCCGGGCTTGACGGGATTACACCAAAAATAATTAAATCTATAAAAAGTATAATTTCAAAGCCATTAGCTCACATTATGAACCAATCCTTCGAAAAAGGAGTATACCCAAAAGAACTAAAAAAATCTCTTATCATACCTATTTCTAAACAAGGTGATCCCGCCGGCCCTTAAAATTATAGACCTATAACCCTGCTCTCAGTATTTGAAAAGATATTTGATCAATGTTTTTATCTGAGACTATCGGGTTTTTGTGACAAGTATGGATTAATAGCTCGAAATCAGTTCGGTTTTCAAAAAAAGTGTGGAGTAGAGAATGCAATAGCGAGGGTATATCAGAAAATTCTCAATGGCCTTGATAGTAGTCACTATGTCGCAGGGGTTTTCCTAGACCTGAGGAAGGCGTTTGATTACGTGAACCATTCAAGATTACTAGCAAAGTTATACAGACTAGGAATTAGAGGAACAGCACATGTATGGCTAAGAAGTTACCTTTCAGAACGAGTGTGTCAAACAAAAATTAAGGATACTTTATCTACGGAGGCAAATATTAACTGTGGTGTTCCACAAGGATCCATTCTATCTCCCCTACTTTTCAACTTATTCATTAATGACATTTGCAACGCAATCGATGATGACACCCTAACCCTGTACGCTGACGACACTGTTTTAATTGATTCAGATTTAAACTATGGGGCACTAGTTGATAGAATAAATTATAACTTAAATTTAGTACACATATGGCTTAGTGATAATGATCTCTATCTAAATATTAACAAAACACAGTACATAACTTTTGTAAACACCAATAAATCACTTCCCTCTGGCCCAGAACCGACAATTAGACGTAATAAAATTAAGAAAGTGCAAAATTGTAAGTACCTAGGAATATGGTTGGATGAAAAGTTAAACTGGAATACCCACGTGGATATGATATGTAAAAAAATATCCTATAGCATCTATTTAATTTCGAAAAATCGACAAAGTTTCACAAAAAATATATGTATAGAACCATATTATGCGCTCGTATACTCTCATCTAACCTTCTGCGTATCAATATGGGGAAATACAAGCAAAGCTAACCAAAAACGGTTGCATCTATTGCAAAAATGAATTGTCAGAATAATATGTCAGAAAACGTTTCTAGAACATACCAAAGCGCTATTCGACGCTCTAAAAATACTACGATTTGATCAAATATAAAATTTCTGCACGCTAGTATATATACATAAATCTCTGAAAGATGACAAACTCAATCTATTTAAAACGGCATTTCGATCTCAAAAACACACAAGAGAAAATCCAGCAATAACTCTTCCCAAATCTAAGACTGCTAAAAAAATTAAATCTATGTTCTATAGTGGCGCGAAACTGTATAATAATTTGATAAGGAAAAAAGAAGCGATGTCAATGTTTAAATTTAAAAAACTTGCAAAAGAATATGTACTGCTGAACGAATGAACTAAATGAACGAATTGGTATTATGAAGGGGGAAAAGGGGAAAAAAGGGATAAATTATAAAATTAAATTAAATTAAGAAGAAAAAAGCTCAGCCCAGGGTTTGGCCTATAAATCATGCTAGACTTGGCCAACAAGCCCTAATTTTGTACAACCATTGAATCGAAATAAATAAACTATTGATTGTAAAAAAAAATCATCTTTCTGGAGAAAGTCTCTCCTTTTTAAAGAGAACCCAGCCAAACTAGCGTTGTTAAGGGTGATCACTAAAAAATGGTAAATTGAGGAAACATAGGAAATTTGCCCTTGAAATAAACGGATATATTGGTGTGAAACGTAAGCGGCAAAAAAATTAAACTGCAGTGAAAAACACTAGGAAGAAATTGTGGGTAAAAAATAGGAAGAAATTGTAGGGGGAAAAAACTAGGAGGAAATTGTAGGGGAAAAAATAGGAGGAAATTGTAGGGGAAAAAACTAGGAGGAAATTGTAGGAGAAAAAAACTGGGAAGATATTGATGAAAAATAAGCGAAAAGTACAAAAATAAATTATCAATCAGAATCTCGTTTCAAATGAAAAGTAGAAACTTTATTATAATTTCATGGTTTGAGAGTTCTACAAAACTAATCAAAATCAAATGATATTACTTTACGATTAAGAGTTAAATTCCAGCGATTTTGAAGTTCTTCCAATTTATAGGAAATAGTTAAAGTTATTTAGAAATTATCCACAAACCCCCAAGAAAGTAATTCCCTGGCGTCTATTGATTGTTTACGGCCATACTTCCTCATATCCGTTAAAAAGATAATCTTTGAAGCAAGCGCCTATACAACCCTCTTTCCTTTTGACCGCATCTCCTTTTCCCCTCTCTTAAAGCTTTTTGGCACGGTTTAAATTATATAGACATCATCTTCTAGCTCTTCTCAATGATAAATGTATATGATAAATGTATAGAGTGCATAAAACAGATTCCGATAAGCATATTATGAAGTAAGTTAAAAAATGACAGTATTTGAAACGTAGAATATAAATATTTATTTGTTTGATGTTCAAGAACATAATAATTTGCCAATTATTCATTTCCATTATTAAGTCGATTTTCTTGGCTCAGACTATTGATTTTTTCAGGAACACAAGCACACAAGACTCAAATTACGAAATATTATTAGAAAATGGAGGTTAAACGTAAACTAAATTACTTGCTTAACTGGGTGATTAATTACATAACTAAGTTTGATTGGCGATCGTCCTCTCTAAATAATCGTGAAAACTACTAGCTAAGTTTATACAGGGTGTTTCTGGAAAGTCTGGCACAAATTAACAGGCATGTTCCTTGGGTCAAAAGGAGTCCGAAAGGTCCTATGACGTTTTGGGTTAAAGCGCTCCGTTGCGACGTTATGGGCTCTCAAAAGTAGGCCGAAAAACAAGGAGATTTTGCAGAATTATAGCACTAGTATTGTGGTTTTGACCCAATTGTTTTCGATTGTTGAGCATAAGGTAATGATAGAAATAAGTTCAAACATAGTGGAAGACCGTGGACGTGTTAAACGGCCAAAAGCGTTAATCCCTTTGTTTTTATTAATGATTATAATTAAAGGTAATGAAAGTAGCTCAGATATCGGTTACTTGTTTGTTCAGATGTAGTGGCAACTGACCAGTCTTTTATTCTTTATTTCAATTAGACACATTACTTTTACAATAATTCGAATGAACCCCTTAACCTTTACAATAATTCGAATGAACCCCTTAAGTTTTACAATAATTCGAATGAACCCCTTAAGTTTTACAATAATTCGAATGAACCCCTTAAGTTTTACAATAATTCGAATGAATCCCTTAAATTTTACAATAATTCGAATGAATCCCTTAAATTTTACAATAAATCGAATCTAACCCATTAATTTTACAATAATTCGAATCTAACCCATTAATTTTACAATAATTCGAATTGAACCCATTACATTTACAATAATTCGAATTGAACCCATTACATTTACAATAATTCGAGTTGAACCCATTACATTTACAATAATTCGAATTGAACCCATTACATTTCCAATAATTCGAGTTGAACCCATTACATTTACAATTCGAATTAATATTGTAAAAGTAATGGGGTTCATTCGAATTAATATTGTAAAAGTAATGGGGTTCATTCGAATTAATATTGTAAAAGTAATGGGGTTCATTCGAATTATTGTAAAGGTTATGTGTCTAATTGAAATAAAGAATAAAAGACTGGTCAGTTACCAGTACATCTGAACAAACAAGTAACCGATATCTGAGCTAATTTCCTTACCTTTAATTACAATCATTAATAAAAACTAAGAGATTAACGCTTTTGGCCGTTTATCACGTTCACGGTCTTCCACTAGGTTTGAACTTATTTCGATCATTGCCTTATGCTCAATAATCGAAAACAATTGGGTCAAAACCACAATACTAGTGCTATAATTATGCAAAATCTCCTTGTTTTTCGGCCTACTTTTGAGAGCCCATAACGTCGCAACGGAGCGCTTTACCCCAAAACGTCATAGGACCTTTCGGACTCCTTTTGACCCAAGGAACATGCCTGTTAATTTGTGACAGACTTTCCAGAAACACCCTGTATACAATAAACACCTGCCTTTTTCAAAATATTGCCTGTTTTGTAGGTCAGGTTGGGTTAGGGTTAGAAAAGGCTTAGGTTAGGTTAGGTGTATTTAATACCTACGGTTCCAAATTTAAGCTTTGATCCTCTTAATACTAGACGTGTGCATATACACACATCCTATAAATTGAATTTTTACCTCTCCGCGTGACGTATGTCACGGAGAGGTTCAAATTTCGACGTGTCTGTCTGTCTGTCTGTCTGTCTATCTGTCTGATGTTACACCCCAGGGGACCGCGTTCGCAGTTGGAAAATCGGGGTAAATGTGTTCTCAATTTCCGAACCTGAAATTTGGAAAATTGTATTCCACTTATAATGGCTATTACTCCATTGTCTGTCTAACACCAGTATCATCTGGTCTTTTGTCCATCCCACATGGACACCAGTCTGTACTCACTGGTTTCTAAATACCACCATCATCCGGTCTTTTGCCCATCCCACTTACTGGCTTCTATCTCCATCATCATCGTTAATATTAAGACATAAGCGACGATCGGCTAGGGTTACGAGAAACGTCTAGCCTCCCAATGGCGGGGTCTTTTTCCAAATGTTCACGCAATTGCGATGTTCTTATCAACAGCTACGATTCGAGTCCTTTATATACTACCTATTTGAGTAAGGCGAAGCAGCAGTCGTATGCTTCATTTCAATCGTCAACATTAGTCAAGTCTCTCAAGAATGATTAATTGTTCTTTTTTAAAACGATGTAACGCTCAATAAGGCGAACATCTAACGAAGAAAATGTTTAATAGTAATTATATTTATTTTAGTATTTAAGATAATCATGTTTCTCAAATTAAAGTTAATACGAAAAGGGTTAAAAAGCAGTCTATGTGATTGTCTGTGTGTGTCCGTCCGTTGTTACACTAGTGCGCCGCTTTAGCAGTTTGTTTTGTGATGATGTGTAAAGAAATCCTACAGAACCTTAATATTCAATTTTTTCATAATATAAAGTGAATATGTGGAAATAGTTTTCTTATTTACGATGCCTTTAATAGTTTTGTTTCTTTAATGCTCTGTTTCATTTTGTAATTCCAAGGATATTTTCTAATATTATTATTTGAAATGGCTGTTTATATATTACTTAAGCTATAGTACATCTGTATATAAAATAGTCCTTGCTATAGTGATTACATTATGAAAGCTAAAGCCTTGACTCCGTCGGGTAAATCAAGTATTATTCGTAATAGGCTTAGTGAACCAAAGAGGAAGTAATTGAGACCCGAGATTCAGTAAATTATGGGTTTTGATTTTCTCGTCTGTATTGAAGAGACATTAACGGTTGAGAGTGAACCGAAAGTTAAGTACACGTTTAAATAAGGTCTAGTTTTTAAAACAGATGTAAGGACCATGGTGGCAATTTGATCATTGAAAGGGCTTATCGTAATTGGGTTGTAGCTTCGGAGTTTTCATTCTTATTGTGGTGCACATTGACTTTCATTGCGTCTACCCACAAATCAGCTTTGCTGATAATTAACGTTTAAACCCGCGTTGGCAAACTAAGAATATGAGGTGAAACGAGACAATATTGTTTATATTGCAAAACCAGTTGTGAATGTAGTTATGAGAATACAGGGTTAACAGTTGAGGCGTAGACAACTGGGCCTTTTAAACACATAAAGACTATATCTCTCCCAAAACTTATGCACTTAATTTCCTGTTTTTTCCCCATTGACTGATTTCATGTGTCCAAGGCACATTCTTATTGGATGTAAAATGTCATCTGCTTTACTATATATTCTCTCTGCTTGGAATACTGCTTTAAGCTTAGTTCCCACTTGACCGAAAACACGACGGAAACACTGCGTAAGTACGTCTGCGGTAAAACATCTTCCGCCTAACGTGACCGAAACAGAATTAGTGTTCTATTTTTGAAGCAGAGGCCGACGTAAAATTATTTTCATAACCACTATAAATTCGTTTCGGGATGAAGCTTCTGCGGACGTCATAATAGGGGAGTTTTTTATCGCCGCTTTGAGTTTTGTTTCAACTCGCCAGTTGCCATTTCCACCTTTGCATGCTATGAATTTTTGAGTTTGAATTCTCTAATCGGATTTGCTCGCTAGTCGCTATTGCCGGGTTTGTACGAAATAAACCTTTGATTTGAATCTCTGACCTTAATTTGGAAGAAGTAAGCTCCCTAATTAAGATACCATCAAGGGAAAAACAAAGGCCAAGTCTTAAGTGCCACGTGACTACCTGCCGACCGCCCCTTTTGGTCTGAATTCGGTCGTATGTGTGAACCAAACTAAAATCTTGCCGTCGAAGGTTTGCGTAAAACTCATTTTTTGACGGAGCACGCTAAAGTTTTCGGTCGTCATTTTCGGTCAAGAGGGAACCTAGCTTTAATAATTCGTAAATTTTTACATCATAAAAAGAGAGATATAATTCCTTATCTAGGTAAGCAAGTTTGTAAGTAGACCTCTTGACTCGGAGAATTAATATTTTGGTTTTTCCAACTTGGTTTTTTCAATAATAAGAAATTTTTTTTCGTCGGCAGCGTTTAAAAATAAAATATTTTCTGTCTTTTTTATAGGCAGTGTATTACATTAGGAAATCATATTTGGGTACTCGTTTTATATTAAAATTTCTTTGCAGTGTTATGTGATGCATATGACTTAAAAATGAAAATAAATATCAAGAAATGTTTTTATAAAGGTACATTTCTTTAATTTAAAATTATTTGGTTCATGTAAACTATCAATTTTGCTAAATATTTTACAAAAAAATTGGGTTTAGTGCTCATTTTATTTAGCCACTCAATCGTTATAGGTTAAGTAGATTTTTGCAGGAAAAGATAGAATCTTTCCGTCCCCGGGAATTAGTAATTTAATTTCACTAAGAACATTTAACCCAAGATGCTTGTCCCATTTGATGAATCCGACAATTTGCGGCGTTGGTCGGCAGAATGGGAGGAAAGCGGTTAACTACTATAGTCAAATCAACTTGAAATGCTGTAAATAGGGTAGTAAAATGAGGTAAATTAGGTGAATAGAGGCTTAAATTAGGGTATTAATACGGGCAAATAATATTTGACCATGGCGTGAATTGATGACACCAAAATTGTTCTCGTTAAATTGTTAATGCAATCCTATTATAACGCGAAACAGTTACGTATGAACGCCAAACACGACCTCGTTGAACGCCAAACACGACCTCGTTTGAACGCCAAGCACGATCTCGTTTGAACGCCAAGCACGATCTCGTTTGAACGCCAAACACGATCTCGTTTGAACGCCAAACACGATCTCGTTTGAACGCCAAACACGATCTCGTTTGAACGCCAAACACGATCTCGTTTGAACGCCAAACACGATCTCGTTTGAACGCCAAACACGACCTCGTTTGAACGCCAAACACGATCTCGTTTGAACGCCAAACACGATCTCGTTTGAACGCCAAACACGATCTCGTTTGAACGCCAAACACGATCTCGTTTGAACGCCAAACACGACCTCGTTTAAACGCCAAAACGCTCTAGTTTAAATGCTAGTGCAATCATATTTGAATGCCAAAATGACCTAATCTGAATGCTTCGTTAGCGTGAATTTTTGAATATCAATATTAGCGTTCAAATATGAACATTTCCTTAACGTGTACAATTGAATACCACTTTAGGCGTTAATATTTGATTGCTAAGGCGTACCACCACAGTGGCAAGGTATTGAACGCTGAAACATTCAATTTCGAATGTTCTTTTTTTACTGTGTGCACATCATATCAAAAATGGCCTAGTTAAAAGCCTTAGTTATAGAATCAATAAAATCTCTAATCAGCCATCCAAAGACCTTGTTAAAATTCGGAACCAATTGTTAAATAGCCAATACCCTAAACCTATTTTAAATAAATTCCTTAAACAAAACAATTCTATTACCAATATTACTACAACAGCCAAAAAAATAAGGAATCTGAAAAATGGCTTTTCTTACCTTATTACAAGGGATTTAATGAAACCCTTCAGAGGAAGTTAAGACCTTTTAATATTAAAATTATTAACAAAAAAGCTAAGGATTTAAGGAGTGCCTTAGTTAAATGGGAATCGGAATCTGATAGAGATAAAGTTGATATTTTAAATACTTCGGGCATAATTTATAAAATTGAATGTAAAACCTGTAATAAGGTTTACATCGGGGAGACAGAAAGAAAACTACTTGATAGAGTCAAGGAACATAAAAGAGATGTCAAAAACAAAAAAGAAACAAATGCCATATTTGTTCATCTAAAATTTAATAATTCACACCAGATTAATTGGGATAATATCTCTATTTTGGCTAAAGAAAAGGATTATTTTAAACGTAAAATTACTGAAAGCATATTTATAAAAAAATTTAAACATAACAATTTTAATTTAGAAGCCGGAATCTCCTTAAAAAATAATTGGAACATTAATAACCTATTAAAATATAAATAAATAAATTCCCGCGCCAACCTGGCACCCTCTAGATGTAAATAATCTCCTAGGGATAAAATGTTATACTCCCCCCTTTTTTAGATATATTGTTTTTTAGTTTTTTAGTGTATAGCTTATTAATGTGAAACTCACTATGGTTCACCAGACTGAACGACGAGCCGCGGCTCGAAACGTCTCATTTTTAATTTGGATGTTTTAAATAAATTATTATTTAACTCTAATTACACGTGGTTTATCTCCGTAAATTTCTTTAATTTTCTAAATTAATGATAAAATGTTTTGGGGAATGGAATTGTGCCCGAAAACCCGAGATAAGTAAATTTTTGAAATTGATTACCTGTAAAATAAGTTATTTCAACGGAAAACGGTAATGGAACCTTGTTTTTTCTTAAGTTTGCCTTTAAGTTTCAATTAAAAAGAAAAATTAATATCTGATCCTTCAGACAAGTGATAACCTCAGTCTTTTCGATACTTTTTAGGACTTGATTCTAATCAAGACATTTTTGATTAATATCTGCTCCTTCAGTCTTCATTTTAATTAAGATTGTTAAGAAACTGTTTTACATTTTCAAAATCTACACTAAGCAGAAACATATAAAAAGGGGACCGTAACTTTAGCTCAATCAGTCATTTATTTATAATGATACTCCAAAAAATAAAAACGTAACTCATTGAAAGTTTGTATTCTTATTGTAATTAACATATAATACAATTTTTTACAACCCTTTATTGAAACGCGAGGCACTCCCCTAAAAATTCCACAAATAGGACCAAATTGACAGTTTTACACAATTTTTTAAAACGCTGATTTATGTCTGTTTAACCTTTAGCTCAAACTTTTCATAAGCCCAATATGAAATTCGGATATCCTTAAAACTTCTCAAAGACGATCCGAGATTATCAATTTCGAACTTTTTTGTAGCATTAACTAACGTCTGTTTGATTTTAAGCTTATAAACCTTAAACACAATATAGTCAGGGCAATGCCGACTCAGTTTATAAGGGCTACCCTAAAAGTCCACAAAGTTGATCCAAGATTGTTAATAAATACGCCTAAAAAGTGCCCTCTTCAAAATATGTAGCCAGGGAAAAGAGAGCGTGATCGAGTGGGCTATGCTAGTGGGTATTTTGGTAGTAAGTAACGGGGGTTGGGACTCCAGGCATAGTCCGCTCCATCACGCACTCGACAACGCAAAGCAACTCGCGCCAGCGTGGGAAATAAGGCGGTAACACAGGGCAAATGACGAGTTTAAAAATTGCCTGGTACAGTTCAAAAATTAAATCGGAGGGGGGTCAGTGGTCCACGAGACTACTAAAAAATTCAAGGGTAACCAGAGTCCACACATTAAAATTCTAATATTTTAATTATCCACTTCCTTAGCTTAGCAGACGACGTGCTCTGGCCAATGGTCACGGACCAGTTTATTTATTCCAAGTCAGGAGGGTCTCTGGCCTAATGTCCAGTTTAAAAAAATCCTTATTTCCCAAGCAGCTTGCGACGTGTTGCGCGTGATCGAGTAGGCTATGGTCCGGTCAAAAGAAATCTTCAGTTCAGCGTTGCAAATAAGGCGGTGGCACAGGGAAAATGACCAGTTTAAAAATTAAATCGGAGGGTGAGCAGTGGTCCACAGGACCACTAAGGAAATTCTAGGGTAACCAGGGTCCAGACATTATCTCAACTATTTTAATTACCCACTTCTTTAGTTTAGCAAACGCCGCCCCCTGGTCAATGGTCCTGGACCAGTTCATTTATTCCTGGGCAGGGGGTCGCTGGCCCAATGTCTAGTTTTAAAAAAATCCCTATTTCCCACCCTGATTCAGTTGGGAGTCCTGGAGCTCCTAAAGTCCAGAGATGCATATGACAAGGATTCATTTCTCATAAGCGAGAATGGCCAACTCTGTTGTGTAAGAGACAGCCTGGCAGCCTGGTATTTTTTTACTTCTAAGTCAGCTGGGTTTTCACCTTTAAAAGTTAATACAGCCCTTTGAATTTAAATAATTAGAAATGAGAAATGTTATTAAATGAATAAATCTATACGGTTACAGTTGTGTCGAAATGAGAGCAATTAAATATGTGTCTTTGATATTTAGCTCTGATAATTTCAGAAAATTAATAAAAAGTAGTGTTATGTATTTAACCAGAATTTATTTTATTGAAATTTATTAATAATTATTTAATTAAAAAAATTGTAATACTATTTTATGTTTTAAATTTTACAAATAAAATTCAAAACAGTAAACATAGGGCAAATGTTCAATTGTATTATAAATAGCCCGTGGGATTGATTTTAGCTATATCGCAATTAGAGCTCGACATTTTCTATCCATTATCCACAAATTAGTAATTAATTTGAATGAAAATAGGTGGATATCTTTTATTAATTGGGAAATAATGCACACACTTTAAATTTAAATTTTAGAAGTTAATTTATTATTTACTTTGTGTATATAATATTCAGCATTAATTTCACTAAGGAAATAAACTAATTACCTACGAGGAATTAACTAGTATATATGTTTAAAATTATAATTTAATCGTTTCAAAACTAATATGGTTTTGAACCGGTTTTTGTGATTTAGTTATTAAAATTTGTGATTATCGATTGGTCAATATTGAAAATCAACCAATGGTGGAACTAATTTTTTTTTAAACTCAATGAAACTGTAATATCAATGAATCATCTACTGAAAGAGGTATCAACCTATTATTTTTTTCAAAAGAAGGTAAATAAGGATTAGATGGCTTGCTGCTTCAAACAAGATTTTTAACCATGAATAGAATATTTTGTTAATTTTAGTCAAATTTAGATATTCGGTAATCGAGTTGATATGAATAAAGCCCTTTTTGCTCATGTCTATTTTAAACTTTAATCACAGATTTTGCTTACCATTTTACAAGCATAATAAACACTACTGAAGGGCGCAAATCTATCTGTGATCGGTAATGGTGACCAATATAGCAATTTGCCCAATTAATCAGTTTGAACTTCATTTGCACATTTGTATTCGTTAATTTGAAATATTGCGAGAAATTTGAATGGAATATAAGTAGATATCTCTTTCAGAAGATAATTTTTGATGTTGATATTTAAGATTCATTGAGTTAAAAAAATTGGTATTGGTATTTCAAGTAAGCTTAGATATCAACATCGGTGATTTTACGATATGGGCTTATGATGTTAATCTGTTTATAAGATTAAGTCGTTACTTTAAGTGTCACTAGACAGTATCTACCTCCAAAATCGAGAGTTAGTAACTTTATAACCATCTCCTAGTCAGAGGATATCCGAGGGTCAATTTCTAATATCATTGACTGACAAAGGCTCACTATAGCTTAGTCAACTTTTGGCAAGGCCTAAAACCGTTTTTGCATGACTGTCGCCGTCAAATTCCTTTTAAAGCATAGATCATTAGATCATATAGTATCCACCCTTGATTTTCATTACGCAACACACGTTGGATTCGTAAACCTCGACGTGCACCACGATTAGAAGCATTAAAATGAAAAAACAACACACTGACCGCATACATTTTTGGTAAATAACAGAGTCACTACAGCTGTTTTCGGGGCTGAACGAGCGATCGAGAGGGCGTAAAAGAAAAAGCCTCCGGCGGCCGGTCTCTTAAAGGGGGTAGTTTCAAGGGAACGAAATTCAAATGCAAGGCGCGTCCCTTCAACAAAAAACATTGAATTCGTTAATACGGACGTTTTAGGCAATTATAATATTGAAATTTTATACAATTAAGTAATATTTAAGAAAACTAAGCACTACTTTCAAAGTATAAACTTTAAAAATACGACGATACGAGAAGGCGAAGTAACAACAAGAGGTAAACATTTTTATAAATGGCAAAAATTAACGGTAAGCCAAGGCTTAGCGCAATTTCACCGCCTTAAAGAAAGTGCCAAGTTTAGAAATAGATTGTGGGACAATAAAAAGGTGGAAAATTATGAAATTAGGCTTATATTAAAGCTTGAAACCTACTTTATATTATTTTTAAAATCCATCCATGAGCAAATCCTCAAAAAATATGAAAATGGCAACGAAAAAGGACCCACTCTCAAATTTTTTTCCCCTTAAAAAATGGCGGCCACAAACGGGGTAATTTGTCACGGCGGCAATATTAAAGCAGTCTTATCTCACTACCGATAGGCCATTTCAACCAAAAGGCATTAAGAAAAAACAATCGGATTATAATGACGCAACTATACGTAAAAAAAGGCCAATATTGGTCACGCTGATATTTACCAATAAAACAGCGTATCCATGCTAAAATATCGCAGATTGGGGTAGTTTCTAAAATTTAAAATTAAACATACTTAAAATTAATTTTTCTCAAAAACCTTAAAAATGGTCCTAGAAAAAGGTTTAAATTTTGATATAAAACCGTTCCCAAACGTAACAAACGAATATTTCATTTCAAAAGGGTGGCGACAAAATGGCTAAATTTGAAAAAAACTCCATGTTATTTCTACGGGAAAATTTAACTTTTTCACCAAATGGGCTGATTAATTTTATGGAAATGAAAACCACCCTTAGCAACTTTATTTTTTATACAATAAACTAATGGGTGGATCTTCTTGCAATTTTAACCACATATTGAGGGCCCGAATTGTAGTTCTGTGGAATTTTTTCAAAGCAGTTAATACGATACAAAAAACGTTATAACCAATCAAAAAACCATCCTTATACATTAAAGTCGGTATGAAGTCTTATCTATAACCAAAGGTAAGGGTAAAGATTACATAAATAGAAATACGTCTCAGTACCAATGGTTTGTTATATTCATTTCCTGTGGAAGTAATATGGTTCAGCACATCGTACCTTACCAGTTGTGCGAAGTCAAACTCAACTCCGACCTCCCCTCTTCCTCTATTTACCAATATATGAAAAATATAATTCCAGTGTATGAGTCATCTGAGCCGTCGCAACACACTCAGACCATGTTACTTTATAGGTCGAAACCTTTTCACATTAGTAAACGGTATTTGACTTTCCAGACCTAACCTTAATAACCTAACACTATAAAAAATACTACATAAATGGTTATGATTATAGCTTGACACTCGCTTTCGTCGAAGGACCGATCAGTTAGGCGGTGTACATTTGTTAGTGTTTACACCGTTTTGGAAAATACATACAGAGAAACACAGGGGCGATGCTGCCATTGGGGTCGCGACAAAGAAATGTAGCATTTCGATATTCGAAGTTAAATGTATAAATTCGCGTCAACTGTATATGCGTCTACTATTAAATATTACCATTTTACTTTCGAGTTACATCAAAGTTCGTTTGCTCTTTTCAGACACTTAGTATAATATTTCAAATATTCAGTATTGATCTCTGAACACGTAGTCCCTTCAAAATAATTAATTTCATGATAAAATGTTTTCGGAAAATGGAATTATTCTTGAAAAGCGTAGATATGTAATTTTTAAATTAATTTAGAGGGAATAGATCGATTAACAGTAAAATCAGTTGATTGAATTAAATATTGATTAAGGATTAAAGGATTAAAAATAATTAAAAATAATTAAAAAAAAATTGCGATATCTGAACTTCAGTCAAATGATTAACCTCACACATAACATTTGTTTTTTTCGGCCTTGGTCCAAACCAAGACGTTTTTTATAATCCGCTATGCCCTGGCACCCAGTAAAACAGAACCCTGTTGCAGGATGCCAGTCGCGCTAGCAGATCAAGGCAGCTGCGCACCAGTTGAGAGGTAATCTGACACTGGTTCAGCGCGTTCAGGGCGGCCTGACTGTCAGAATAAATTCTCACAGTCCGTCCGGTATACCCTTTGTTAATACAGTAATCTGCGCAATAACAGATCGCAGCAACTTCCGCCTGGAACACACTAGCGAAGGTGCCCAGGCAAGCAGGAAAGCCGACCCTTGTGGTTTGGCAGTAATAGCCGGCGCCAGCGTCGGAATCAGTCTTGGAACCATCGGTGAACCAAATAGTTTCACCCCCAGTGCCAAGAGGCAGCAGGTTAGTCCACTCTGCTCGACTGGGGAAGTGGATGCTGAATGGCTTAGTGAAATCAAAACTGGTAACGGTTTTGTCAGAGCACATCGTTAGCGACGGCTCAAGTGCGGCGTACTCCCGAAAGAGCTTCGTATGGCTGTAATCCCAAAATCTTGGAACCCAACAGCCACTAATGTTGAGCCTGTAGGCCCTCATGACAGCCTCCTCCTCAATGAAGAGATGAAGAGGAAGCATGTCAAGGAGCACCTCCAGGGAAGCAGTTGGGGTCGATCTCATGGCCCCCGTAACACCAATGCAGGCAAGCCTTTGAACCTTGCGCAGGGCAGCCTGCACCGTCTTAAGCCGGACCCTTGTCCACCAGACAAGTGCCCCGTAAGATAGTATGGGTCTGATGATCCCAGTATAGAGCCAGTGTACAGCCTTGGGGTTGAGGCCTCAAGTCTGGCCGACAGAGCTCCTGGTCCTCTAGAAGAGCATCCTGGCCTTCTTAATACACCGATCAAGATGCGGGTTCCATGTGATTCTGCAATCAAAGGTCACCCCCAGGTATTTCACCTCGGAGGACTTTGTCAGGACCTGGCCAAAGAAAGAGATATCATTGAATAGATCCTTTGTATTCTTCCTCGTAAAAGGAACAAGGACAGTTTTATCAGGATTAACGGTGAGGTTAACCGCCTGACACCATTGCTCCACGCTAGAGAGAGCAGATCTCATAAGCGCGGTAACAGTATCCGGGAACCTCCCGGTAAAGACTATCGCTACATCGTCCGCATACCCGAAGCAGCTGCAGCCCCCAGCACCCCCGAGCCTCCCCAAGAGTTCGTCCACCACCAGGCACCACAACAGGGGGAGAGCACTCCACCCTGAGGGCAGCCCCTGCTGGTAGTCACCCCTAGAGAATCCCCAAGGAGGGACGCCGACACCTCGCGGTCGGTCAGCATGGACTTGATCCAGCGGCCAAGAGTGTCGCTGATGCCAAATCTCTTATCAGCTTCAGTAATAACCGAGCTAGAGACCTTGTTAAAGGCCCCCTCAATATCGAGGAAGACGGCCAGTGAAATTTCCTGAAACTCGAATGCCCTATCCAGGCAATTCGTAAGGCCGTGAAGGGCCGTCTCAGTGGATTTGCCTTTTTGGTAAGCAAATTGTGAAGAAGAGAGAGGAGTTACCGAAAGTACCTCGTCTCTAATGTACCTGTCCACCAGCTTCTCCAGAATTTTGAACTAGAAGGAGGTCAGGCATATGGGCCTAAATGCCTTCGCCTCGAGATAGCAAGCCTTCCCGGGCTTGGGAATAAAGATGACCCTAGAGCGTTTCCAGTCACGAGGTATGCGACCGAGAGCAATGCAGAGTCTGTAGATCCTGCATAGCGGAGAGGCGATGTGGTCTAAGCCCTCCTGCAAAAGCAGAGGGAAGACCCCATCGGGTCCCGGAGACTTCTAGGGCTCAAAACAGTTGACAGCCCACCGAGGCTTGGGAATTGTGACAACCTGTCTGGCTACAAGCCACTCTTCCCTCTTAGCCCTGTGCAGGACAGGGTTGAGAGAGTCAGGGTTTGTTGGATTGATAAAAGTAGAGTCAGGAAAATGGACCTCCAGCATGTGCTTGAGAGTCTCAGCCCCCGACTTAGTGTACACACCCTCCCGCAGCTTCATAGCATTAAGTCGATGTGTGCTGTCGTGTGCTAGAATCTTCATGACCCTTATGCTTCTTAAAAACATTCACTGATTTTCTTATAACTAGCTCTTAATTTAATCAGGGGTGTAAATAATTTTGAACTGTTATTAAACATGTAGCCTTTTATTTATACATTTTAAGTAATATTCAAGTATCAATTACGTAAAATGCGGTATAATTAATTTAGTAAGGGTTTATCGAACAGTAAAACTAAGAATAGCGTTATCAACCAAAGGACTTAATCAAGACGTAATCCGTGTCTTTCTTGATTGAACCTGTGGTCCTCGGTATGTTTTGATCGCTAGTATGATCTGCGGATAGAGTCAAAATATATGTGGTGAATGTGAAATAAGTTAGAACTGTGCTACGCACTAGAATCTAGTCTATTTTAATGTGCCTTAGGATTAAGGTATACTTATAGGTTACGGGTAATGATTTTAGCACTGTTGAAGGCAACGCGTCGAGGAACGCTAATTTTCACTCATTTCGGTATTTTATTCAAGATTTGAATATGGAATTTGTTTAAGGGTAACTTAGTGATTGCTTTTAATTATTTTTGAAACATTGAACGTAACGCGTCGAGGGACTACTCACTAAAAATTCATTGCGTATTTTAAAAGGGATTGGGAAAAGGGTTATTCAGTGTTTTGTAGCGCTAAAATTTCAAAATTCAAATTAATTCCAATTTCACAATTCCAATTACGTACATACAAAATAAACTTGTTTCTCAAAAACCAACGTCACGCCTTTTCAATGATGACCATTGTACAGGTTCAGCCATGGTGGTCCGAGAGACCTAGGAAAGCTACTGGCCACGGCTACCCAATCTCTCGTTATCACGCCTTACAATTCAAAGGATGTTTCACCTCGGTAAAAACCAGAACCTTATGGAAAGTTACAATTTTCAACTAAAGATTTTTGTATAGAATAGTTTACACAAAAATACCTCGACGTCATCGTTGATGTCAGCCTACCTGGCTAAGACCCGAAAGGAAGGGGTAAACAAAAAAAGAGAACTCGCTCCTGATTCGACGACCGAGATGGTCGAGTTTAAAAAGAAAGATTTATCTTAAAGGGGAAGCAAAGAAAAATAAAATACTCTTTATGTCGGGAACGCGACGTAGCAAAGAAACTTATGGAAGCAGGAACCGCCCTGGACTCAAAAACCAGTGATCCAGTAATGGACACCTAATAGCTAATCACCAAGCTAATTACCGCGTCTTTATGTGCGCGTACGAACATGAATCGCGCGGTTAATTACCGCTTCTTCCGCCTAGAATAGAATGCGCTTTATGCTGGATCCGGTACCAGGAGGCGAACGATGTCTTAATATACGTAACGTACTCTTTACAGGATTATCCTGCTTTGTTTATTTAAGTTAATGTGGCTTGGAAAGCCAGATAAATGAATTATTTCACTTTCAACTTGTTTTTACTTGTAAACTGTATGAGATAAGTAAGATTAGTAAGAAGCGCTTCGACTCTAATTAAGTGTTATTATGTTTTATTATGAGTTAAATTTTATGCAATTTCTATTAAATATGAGAATTGAAATGGTAACTTTACCCATATTTGCTATACTTATTCGATATCCCATGATTTATATTTGAAACCAAACACCCTAGATTCAGCACCACCTCCCAATAGTGAAAAGGTAGGTCACCCGGACCAGAATGGTTTCTACAACTAGCGTAACGAAAGGGAATGAGAAAAGAGAAGAAATTTTCACGTTACAGATTATCATTTTAGCACTGTTAAAGCAAAGCGCGGGTCCAGTGGATCCCGTTCAACGCGACTTTCCTCCTGTACTCCCGTTTTGGCTTGGCAAAGCCTAGTGGGCGGGATTTATATGGGCAATTATAAATCCCGCCCGCAAATGCCTCCTGCCTTCGCCAAGCCAAAACTGGAGTTCGTAAGGAAAGTCAACTTGTAGGGGATCCACTGGACCCGCGCTTTGCTTTAAATGCTGTGCGTCTAGGGGCGATTCACTAAGGAAGATTTTCTTTCATTGTTGATTTTTATTGATGCTTTTAAAAGTGATAGGGATTCATTGGTGATTTAAAATGAATGGCCATTAAGGGAATAGAAAACTCGTTGCAGAAACACACTTTGAATTTTAGGCGTGAATGTTTCGTTGTAGAAGAAATTGTGAAACCCCCGAAATGACAAACGTATTTTCGACTTATACTTTTGCTGATTCGCTGTCCATACAAAGTGCACCCCACAACGTGAACAGAATAAATTTATTTTTCCAAAAACCGTAAGGCGTCATAACTCATCAGAAGTTAAGTCCCAATGTAGTCACCCCTGGCAGTAATAATTCTTGGGCCTGAGTTTTCTATACGAAACGGTTGAGAATTTATTTCGTTCAACACAAGAACAAACAAAACTAGAAACCGTAAGAATTTTAAAAACTTTCATTTTAACTTTGATAACTTCCTATAATTAATATATACGTAAGAAGATAAAATTTAAAATACCTTTGCCTAATGTCGACTTTCGCTTAACTAAATGCTATAATGACGGGTTTCACACTTTTCCTTTTATAAAATATGTCGCAAGAGAATATACAATTACAACGCACGCTCGAACTTCATTTTGAAATTTTTTTAACACCGACCATCTTTACATGTAGGGTATGGAACAGTAATACTAGCCACATCGCACCGTACTTAACAGGCGTACAAAAAATTTATGTAAATATACCGTCGATGCTCAACTTTAAACTGTGATAAAATTATTACCCGTAATCGTTACTTCAATAAATTTATTTATGTTATAATTACAATAGTGCGACATAAAGAGAAATTTTGAGTGAGTAGCCCCTCGATGCGCTACCCTTAACATTGCTACAATGATTACCCGTAAGACTAGTCTAAAAACGAGGCATTATCTTTAACAATGCTAAAATGATCACACACTAGTAACCCTTAATAGAAGAACTGAAAGTTTTAGTGATTACCCCCTCGATGATCGAGTTACCTTTAATAGTGCTAAAATGATTACGTACTTAACGCTCGATTAATAAACGTACAGAAAGTTTCAGTTTACGACGCATAATTTTCGCATCTTATAAATTTCTAACATGAACTTACGGCCAAGAAGCGTATGAAAGAGAAAGAATTCAGTAAAACACCAAATAATTGTAATATCCCGGTGCCTTAAGACCATTCTATAAATAACGTCAGCTTTTGCTTTCAAAATTTCCCTCCATTTCTTTCAATGTTGAAATAGGGGATAGGGAGCGTGATTGAAAGCGTAAAATCCGTATTGACGACGGGTGAGGGGAATTTTAAAGGGAGAGTATATATAGCTTAACCTTACTTTCATAATTCCCTTACTTTTAAGTAGACGAACGAAAAATATCACCTTCACCACAATTTTCTCCCTTTCACATTCCCTTCAATGACGAACGAAAATATTTATACTGCCAAAGGCTCTACTCTTGACACTACTACTACGAGAATGACAACAGGGCAGGTCAAACTAAGAGCCTCATCGTAGATGTGGCTAAAAACGGCCTAATCGAGGAAAAGTGAATGCAGTTATAATTTTTCGAACATAAGAATAGCGCCATATTTATCAAAAACTACAAATGAAACGGTAAGACAAAAAACATTTCCTTTTTATTTTTTATTCAAAACCTTTTTTTCTTCATAACGTTTTTTTTATCACATCGGCAAATGAACTTAAAAATATTTTTAATGATATCGGCAAATGAACTAAAAAATTCTTTTTATCATATCGGCAAATGAAGTAAAAAATTTTTTTATCATATCGCCAAATAAACTAAAAAAATTATTTTATCATATTGCCAAATGAACTAAAAAATTGTTTTTTTTTATAACTTTTTTTTTCACTGTAAATAAACCCAAAAAATTATTTTTTGGTTTTTTCAAATAAAGAAACGAATGAAAATTTTTTTAATTGTGCTTTGTTGAAAATCTTTGATGCATGGATGTCCGTTCCTGTTAAAGTAATAATAGACACAATATATTATACCGGAACGGAAATAAAAGAGACATAAAATTAACAATGAGGACATAAATGATTATATGTTTTTAAGATGCTTGTACACTTTGAATATTTTTGAAATGCCAATTCATTTATGAAAATACTAGTTATTTTTTAAAGTTCTCTTGTGGATTCGACAAAAATTTTAAATGCCAATAATGAACCTTTCCAAAAAAGGCTGAAGGAGGTTTCAAAGTGCTTATTGTAAACGCGATTTAATTTCCGAGGTTTTCTGATGGCTCTACGGGACGAATGTAAGAGAAAAATAAGTAAAACAATTTTTGAGTAATAATAAAATTACAGGCCTAGATTTAGCGGATGTGGCATTTTGTAGAATTTACAGGAGCCTAATAATCTCTGGCTATTTTTGCTTGAAAATCGTGGAAAAATATTTGAGTACCTGCAAATTTTCAGGGGGGTGGGGGGCCGGCAAATTATTCAATTTTGAAATGTAAAAAGCGATTTCCTTGAGGAGCAATCAAGTCCAACTCCCCCATTTTCAAACCTAAATACGGCTGCCTCTTATGTACCCCTGTAAGTTAAGCAACACCTGGTGGCACCGCTGCTGGAAAATATCAATAATTTTTTTACTTTTTCAGAAATTCTTCCGACAAGTAAAGGACGTCAAGGTCTAAATTTTAAATAGAGATACTCATTTTCACAAAAGTATAAGTTTCAAAAGGTTTAAGTTACGTGTGGAGTCGGAGACTTGGTTCTCCAACAGGAAAATTGTACCCTCAGAGGCGTTACTAAAATCACGTCCTCCTTTTTAAAAAAAACGCACCAATGGCATCAAGTACACTTTTAGATCCGTAATGTTTTCATTTTTATAACGATCAAACTAGAAATAATTTAGATGATTAATTCAGTCTGATTTTTAAAAGGGGTGTCCGAAAATAAATTGAATGTTTTTAATCTTATTTGTACCGAAGTCAAAAACCAAAAACTCGCAGATAACTATCTCATGTAATAATTTTGAGCGCTTGTTAAAGCGAGAATAAAATTATAACACAACGCTTATTTAAAAGTAAAACATTGATAAAATGAAACTTTCAAGATATATTCGAATACTTCATTGTGGCTTTTAAAGTGTAAAAATGCGAAGGAATATATCTAGTACTAACCGCATTCGTTTCCGTGTTTCCAATAAAATAAATGTCTTTTTTTTTCAGGATTTTCTTTCTCTAAATATCTTAAGAAATATTTTATTTTCGAATCTGACTTGCATCCGCCAATGAAGGTCACCATGGCTGAAACCTATTAAAAATATAACCTAATCATCACTATGGGAATGTTCATGGAAAACTGGAAATGTATTCCTAAATTTTTTATACTTTTGGTGAAACGTTTTAAATACTTTTGGGATATCCGAACGAGGTTAGGAACTCAATCCCGATCATGTCCCCAAAGATGGGGTAACCCAAAAAATTTGGCTTTAAACCTAAAAATAGTTTGTGTCAGCTGTAGTATGTATTATAACTGATGATTACCATCGCAATAGTCAGAGCTATGACAATGGAAACGCTTAGTAAATTGTGGTTTGTTAACGAGTAAAACCTGGAACCCGAGTTAATGGATTTTCAACCCAAACGAATAGTTTCTTTAGTATCAGTAAGGCTCTAGCATTATAAATTGTAGGAAGTGTGCAACTTATAGAATTAAATAAAAAATTTATAATCTTTTATGACACTATATAGTATATTTGAGCGTCGAATGGCATAAGTGGACTAAATTGGTTAGTTTTTCTCACATAATTTAGAATATATGAATACCAGGACTGCCCATCCAATGACAGCCCTTCCTGCCCCAACTGCGTCAATTACAATAACCGTACGGGAAGCAACGTCTAAACATGTCATGAAACCCTTGACTCGCATCGTCCATGCTACCTCCACCAAGTCGAACTTTGTAAATCCCGGGTTCTTTATTGAAGTACACCGTCACTTATTCCCCAGCCTACCGTCCTTTCCTTTCCCATTATGTCCGCTGTTAATCATCCTATTTCTACCGCCATATTTGAAGACCTAATCGCTGATGTTGCTAAGTGCCCAGCGTGCATTAAGGTATTTATTGACCACGCGTCGTGGAGAACTCATGTTCATGCGCCTACCAACTTAAAATACATTTGCCGCTTCTGTCGAGCAGCCTTTACGAGCATCGTTGGTGTGTCCGCCCATTCCCACTCTTGCAGACCTTCCGCATCTACGAACTGCAGTGCGGCTAATCACATATCTACCCTTCCCGTACTTACCTCTTCCCCTTACTCTTGTGAATGGTGTACCCTTTCTTTTGCCACGGCCCGCGGTCTCAGCGTTCACCCGCATTCACGTCATCCATCGGACTATTCCTTTAAGAATGAACATACGGGTTCGTTCGAGACCTCGCTTTCTCCTATTACGGTTAACATGAACCAATGCCTAGCTGCCTTATTTACGGACCGTCCTATTAAAGCCTTTAAGGCGAAACGTCGCGATCCCAGCTATAAATCTCTTGTGACAGCCGTACGCGCTCCTAGTCGGCCGACACCACCAAGTTCCCCAGCAACTCCCGTTATATCGATTGACCCACCCAGTCCCATAACTTATAACACTAGCCCAATGCGGTCTCCCGTGGGTGCTCCAACACTCGATACCCGACCTGAGGCTGAGTTTCTGGTCTACTTCCAGTCCTACGCTGATGATCCTGATACTCCTCCTGACCTTAAAGCCATTGCCACGTCCGTACTAAAGAACAATCCCATTGCGCTCCAAGAACTTGGCGACCTTATCAGCAAGCGATTTCCTGCTAAACCAACGGCCAACGCTCGCAGGTCAGCTTCTAATGTTAACAGTCGTACTAAAAAGTGGCGCTTTACAAAAAAATAGAAAGAAGCTTTCGAAGCTCATTTTCGATCCCTACGATGAATGTGCGGCAACGCCGAGCGCGTAACATCTCGGACACATTCAGTTCGCTATTTTCTTCGGCGTCCCCAGCTGACTCCGCCCCGTTCATACCTAAAAAACCTACCGCGCCGACCTACTACCCGATTACACCAGCCGAAGTGGCCCATGCACTAGCGCGTCAATCGTCAACTACACCTGGTCCTAACCAGGTCACCATCAAACATCTTAGGGCCCTCCCCGTGTTTGATATCGGTTTCTATTTTAACGTAATGGATCTCCCACAAACACTGAAACTTTTTCGCACGGTTTTGATACCGAAATATGGCGATCTATCCCGCGCTACAAATTGGAGACCCATTACTATCTTGTCCCTCGTTATTTGTCTCTCTCATGGCATACTAGCGAGTCGGCTACGTGCCGCTTTAAACTTGAATCCCCGCTGACGGAGCGATGTCTAACACCCTTCTCCTCGACTTCGTAATTCAAAACGCTAAGAAAAAACGACGACCACTATCAATCGACTTCGTAATTCAAAACCCTAAGAAAAAACGACGACCACTATCAATCGTGCCCATTGATCTAGCAAAGGCTTTCGACTCGATCGGACATGACAGCCTCTCGCGCGTACTTAATCGCTTGGGTGAGGAACCTGAAACATCACAATATATTCTAAACACGTATACGTTCGCTGCGACGACTATCTTTTGTGGAGAGACGACATGTGGCCCAATCGATATGTCACGCGGAGTAAAGCAGGGTGATCCACTTTCCCCGATCCTATTTAATGCTGTTTTGGATGAACTTGATGTGCTACCTCCTAACATCGGGGTCACAGTTAACACCAATCGGATGAACGTACTCACGTTTGCGGATGACCTCTTCTTGGTTGCCGAATCCGAATTTGGCACGCGATCACTCCTTGAACACGGTACGCGCTTCTGCTACGCTAGCGGTCTCCATATTAATGCTTCTAAATGTCACACGCTAGTTTTTCGGAAGCACGGCAAGTCCGGCAAGCTTGTCATCCCTTCCGCGCCAGTCTTTACCTTAAGCGGTATCGAAATCCGGTCTTCAAGCACCTCTGATATGTTCAAATACCTCAAAGTTGGCTTTGGCCATAACGGGAAAACCTCACCCATTGTAGCTAACCTTCAACGTCACCTAGAACATTTGCGTACTAACTGTTTAAAACCGCAACAGAAAATCTTCATGTTACGGGTTTTTGTTCTGTCACGGTACTCGCACTTACTTACCCTGTCGCGTCTTACTAAGAGTATACTGAACCGCCTTGACGCTAATGTCCGAGATTTTTGTAAAAAATACTGCGCCTTCCCCACTACACTCCGACTGGTTTTTTCTACACTGCCGCTAAAGACGGTGGTCTCGGCCTTCCAAAATTCGCGCTGAACATGCCCCTCAACGCGATAAACAGGATCACCGCATTAAAAAGTAACCCGTCGCCTATCGTCCATGATCTGCTCGAGTCTGGCTTTGTCGCCCACCAGTTGGAACATTGCAATTCCTTAATAGGTCTTCTGGTGCGACTAAGGCCGGTATCAAAAGTCTTTCACGGCCTCGGTCTACGGTTTGGGCCTCAACCAAGGTAACGCCAGAGTTTCTAATCACTGGCTCAGTAATACGGTTCGCATTGCTGATGCCCGTATGCACTCGAAAAAACTGAAATTACGTCTTCATATACTGGCCTGTAGAGGCATGCCGGCTAACCGTGGTGACCGATCTTGTCGGGCGAGTTGAAGGCCTAAGCCACATTTCGCAACAGTGCTCTTCAGTCCTCGACAATCGCATCGAGCCACATAATAACGTTCTCTCGTTTCTTGTTAATTCAATTTCGGATGAAAAGTTTACGAAATTTAAAGAACCAGTGTTTAATGCGACTTGCTCTGTGACAGGCGTGCGACAAACATTTAAGCCGGACCTGGTGTTAGTTACTAAAGGCTCGTTTACATGTGAGCGAGAATTTAGCTTAAAGCGGAGAGTAGAAGTTGAAAGTCGAATCTTTTTCTCGCGATTAAAAAATCGCGTCTGACAAAAGCGTTTGTTCCCGCTGCTCCACCCGCTCCTTCGTTTACATACGAGCTGGGCGGTAGCATGAGCCTAGATTGCAGAGTTGTCTTTCAGTCGGAAGTAAACAACTAAAATGGCGTCGACTCTCGTTAGTTTACTTCTGCTTATAAACAAATTATTGCATTTGAAAAACATTCGACATTTATAACAAAAAAACAACAAAAAACTAGAACGGAACGTCGTAGATGGGTACATCCTAAATGGAGAAATGAAAAATGAAGAAGGCCGAAAAAACAAATGATATGAGTGAGGGAGGTTTATTAATTGACTGAAGTTCAGATATTGCAATTTTTCCTTAATTATTATTATTATTATTTTAGTCCTTAATCACAATTTATTTCTATCAACTAATTTTACTGTTAATCGATTTATTCCCTCTAAATTTATTCCAAAAATTTCAAGAACCATTCCATTTTCTGAAAACATTTTATCATGAAATTATTTTTAAGGGATTTTGTATCGGTGTTCACTACACCTTGACGGACGTAGTTTTAACTGTTAGTGGCTTGACAATTAATCTTCAAGTTTGCACCACTAGTAGTTTTTTCAACGGTTACAATTTGCTGAGAAGACGGATATTCGATAAAATATGATGAAGAGAATTTATTTTGCACGGACTAATTAATAAAATAATGCCATTTACTTAAGACATAGAAACAAGGTTTGTTCCATGTGGTTTCTTTTAGTAGGTAGCGCTTCTTTCATGGACTGGAAAAATATTATATAGGCATAACCAAGGTTAGGGTAAAGATTTTATAAAAAGGAAAACTTCTCAGTACCAATGATATTTATATTTTTTTCTTTCGTAATTAATACATAAACCACTCCATTGTATACGAGTTATGCGAAGGAGGGCACACTAAAGCTCGCCCCTTCCAAAATTTTCTTAGTATATAAAATTTTGCAATCATCATTGCTTGCAGTCAGAGCCGTCTCAAAACACGCGGTCAGATCCAAATATTTCCACATTGTAAACGGTACGCGACTCTCTGGACTTGCCTGCCAACCTTAATAATCTATGACTGCAAAACATATTCGTTTACATGAAGGAGGATTATTATGACTTGACACCCTCTAGGGCCTATCACTAAGTGTGATTGGTGTACGTGGCGGTACATTTGAAAGTGATTTCGCATTATCTTAAAACGTTACCCTTGACAGTGCTAAAATTATTACGCTCTCTTTTCAATATGGGAAAAATGCTCTTATATGACAAATTAATCAATCGTAAGAATTAATCAGGAAAATGTAGGTTGTGTAGTTGTAATTTTAATTTGTTAATTTTCAGTGCACCTTTTATAAATTAAAAAAACATTTAAATTTGCATCATTTGGTTTTAAGTTTTAAATATAACCTTGCTCGACTTAAGGCTAGTTCTCACTTGGCAAATAGTCGCAACGAATTAATCTTTTGTTTAGCGAAAAAAACCGGCGATAGTTTAGTCGCTGGGGGAGTAGTTCTCATTGGGGCGAAAATTTAAAAACGCTTCAGCCGGCCGAGCGCTATTTTACGCGTCTTAAGCCTAAAAATTCAAACTTGTATTCTATTTAATAATAAACCAAGTTATTTTCTTGTCCTTCTTAAATGAATTTTTTGACACATACATATTTATCTAATAGAAACATAATCAATTTTAGCTAGCGTACGTATTTTACTCTTAAAAAATTAAAGTAGAAGCGTGAAAACTTGTCTAAACTTACCTCTGTTATTTTCATAGAGATCAGAACATATATTAGAACTCAATGGTTATTTTACACCAAGTGACCAAGGCTTAAAATTGGCGACATAGCACACTTCCCCTTCCCACAACTTTAACCTGATTGGCTGAGGTCTTTTTTCGCCGAGCGTTTAGCGAAAAAAATAGAACAGTCGCTTTGGGGATCTTTGGGGCGATTTTTGCGGCGAATTGAAGAAAATTCGCTCATTTTATTCGCGGGTATCAAGTCGCGTGGCGAAAAATGCATTTTTTCGCCAAGTGAGAACCAGGCTTAAGTCTGTAGTTCAAAACGCGCCGTTTATTTAATTTTTTTTTTTGGTTTTTGTGGATAAGGCCCTAAAAAATTTGGGAGCAACTGAAAGGGTCATATCCCAATAAAACATGGCCAACCTTCGTTTGCGATCCTGACAAAAACTGATCCTTTGGGAACGCAGCAGTTCCATTTTTAACCGCTTTACCAAAGGCTGTGTTCTTGATATCCCTCCATCAGAATTGGATCCATATGCTCCTATATCGACGGCCAGAAATCGATATTTGGCATCCACTACAGCCATCAAAACAATCGAATTAAATCCCTACCGCGAAATAACTTATAATATCAAAAATTAGGCTCCCATTAAATTCCAATTTAAAGACTTCTATTTAAAGAGTTGAGACATACTTTGTAATTGTTGAACTTGCTTCCACTCTTTGATGGCTGCCAAATCACGATATGCTTCCCATCGACTACCCCACAACACATAGAAATAGTCCATAGCGGCAACTTTCCACGTGGACGCCGTTGGTTTCTATTTATAACATTAACTAGTCCATAGCGGCAACTTTCCACGTGGACGCCGTTGGTTTCTATTTATAACATTAACATTGTACTACAAATATAAATATTTAAAATGCTGGCTGCAAAACGTTCCACAAAGCTTCAGTTGTTTCTTTAATTATGTTGTGACAGGTGGTTATTCCCAGACGAAATCCATATGCCACCGAGCGAAAGCTCTCTCTAGTTACTAGGAACCTAAATATATTCAACTCACATGTAATGTGGACCTTAATGTTTAGATTAACCACATTTTTTTTTCACCTCAGTGCCACTGCCAATCTTTCTCCGGCTGATATTGGTTTTCTTCCAACGGTGTATTTTCGAATATTAGGCGCCACCAGAGACAGTAATGTTAAAACTAATTTATTATTAATTTTCGCCGGAAGAACGTGGTGATATAGTCTAGACGGGGGCAAAATTTCACAATTAAGTAACCCTTCAAATTCAAACATGTCGGGTATATTCTCGAGTAATATTTTGGGGTGACTTAACACGTTCTTTTTACATTTATTTGCGTATGGATATAAAGATGTAAAATCTAAATAATCTGTTCAGTACCCCGTGTCTCGTGGAATATTTTCAAAGTATTTACTTGACCTCCGAAAAAACTATCTTTAGGATTCAAGGGCTCTTTAATTTTAGTTATTAAATCCTGGTTCGAAAGAAATTCGTTAATTTCGGGATTAATAATAATTATAATAAAAAAGCTTTATCAAGGATCAATCTTTAAGTCAAAGACTTATTTACAAAGATGTCCAGGAGGACTTAAGTTAAAATGAGTTGTTTTAAAATACAAATTGAAATAAAAGACTACAAAAGGGCAGCATTGTTCATTGAAAGTTTAAAAGTTTAGCCTCAATGTTTCCTTTAATTTTAGTTTTGAACAGTTTTATTGAGGTTAGAGATATTGATTTTTAATCTAGAGAATTCCATTGCGTCACTCCGTTGAATTTGGTACTTTTATTTCGAAACTTCGTTACAAGAGGCTCTACGAAGAAGTTATTTACGTTTCTGGTTTGATGATTATGTTCTGGGTCAGGAAACCAGTCCGAGACAGTCAGTGGAACTTCGTTATTTTCTATAAGGAATATAAAGGCTAGGCTGTTTTGTAGATAGGCATGCCTTGGAGAGTCTATATTTGAGTGTTCAATAGCGCGAGTAGCGGAGGAGTATTTAGCCACCTTCGCGATCAGCTTTGCAGAAGAGACATATAGGCTGTGCAATTTAGTGATACTTCTTTTTGTTGTGTTTCGATAAAAGATATCTCCGTAGTCAAATATTGGCCTGACACATGCGTTGTAAATAAGTCTTAGGGTTTCAGGGTCAAGGTATGGTTGAAGAGGTCTGACCAACCAGAGTCTTGATCTAGCCTTTTTTGTAACATAAGCAATTTGTTCGTCCCAATTAAGTAGCTCATCTATCCAGATACCAAAATATTGGAATGCCTTTACTCTTAGTATTTGTCCTTTACAAATGTTGCTGATATGATCTGCCTTAGATCTCTTGATTGCTGTTGGCGCAAAAACCATGAATTTAGTTTTGTCGAAGTTGATGACTAGACCTCTTGATTTTAAGTGAATTATTTGCTATATCCATTTCGACTTTGCTTATTATTTGGGGTAGGTTTGTGTCTGCTCCCAGAATTACGGTGTCGTCGGCATATTCAAAGGCGATGGTGTGTTGCAATGATTCATGAATTTTTGTCGTATATACGTTAAATAGTAATGGCCCCAGCACGCTGCCTTGGGGGACACCGTTTTCGGTTGTTAATTTTTGAATGAATGCCCGTTGTGATACACGATCTCTTTTCTTCCTTGTAAGTAAGAGCTTAGCCATTAGGGATGGCTAGTGGTTAAAATTATGAACTATTTCTTCTTTTATGACATCTGATTACGATATCTTTCCCGCAAAATCGTCAACAGTTCATTGAACGTCGTATTTACTTTCAGTTATTAAATCTGATCCGATATGGAGATAATTTTCATCCGACCTAGCGCTATCTGAACGATTTCTAATCTTATATCTGTTCAGATATCTTTATAATTTTACAGATATCCGCGTTTAACTTTATACACTGATTATATATACAACCATTCCAGTACACATGAAAACCTTCAATTATCTACTCAAGACAGAAATACAGAGATTCATGTAATTTTAGAAGCGGGAATAGAGAACAGGGTACTTTTTGAGTACACCCTTCCTTGACATGGGGGGGGGGTATGAAAGAAGAGGCTGGTCATTGTGGCGGAGGTAAAAAGCAACGATGTATTTTTGGCCGTCACCGTCAGCAACGTCATCATAATGTAGTTTAAGTGAGCCTGTTAGATAATTTAAAATTTTCGTTACGAATTGAAGGGATTGGATCTATGAGTCGCACTGAAGTAAATACTAACCGTTCTTCATTCCTGCTAATAAACTTACACGGATCCCTGGTCAAGACTAGTCACTGCGTTTTGATAAATCATAGCCCCCCCCCCCTCTGGCGCGATAATTTCTTTCTATCTTTATTAAATAGGTGGAACAAATTACAATGGCAACCATTGTTGTGATTTTGAATAAATTGGTACCACACAAATAATTGCCCGCTTCTAAGGACAAGTATTCCCTCGTACCTAGTGATGTGAAATTAACATATATTTTAAAAACGGTAATTTACTCCGTAAATTACTGATTCAAATTTTGCGAAATCAAAATTACAGTTCATCACCAAATTTGTTAATTTCAATTTTACGTGCTTACAGTAAATTATATTTCAACAACGTTGAATTGTGAGAACTATATAAAGTTTTTTACATGATTTTGCGGCAGCCGTGGTCTTTCTAATCCGATCTTTAACTAACGATTTTTAGTTCTGGCTGGCGCCTGGCAACTCCATTTTTAAGTAAATACAGTAATAGTTGATCATTTAAATATAAAATGAACTTTTAACGCGTAATGAGCCCTTGACCCAAATAAAAGAGCACTAGCATGTGCGTGTGACTACTTGGTCCGGCTTTCAAGTAAACACCACTTCAGTGACTAACAATGAATCACTATTTTAAGCTAGAACAGCCGCATGAACGAAAGGGGTACAGAGGAAAACGGGACTCCGAAGTAAGAGAGGACATTGTTTTAGTCTCAGGAAGGATAGTACACTTGGTTTCAATCCCAGGACACAAAAATTTCAAAAATGTTTAATAATTCTTACCATTATAAAATTACGAAAATTTGGTAAATTACCACCGGTAGTTTACGGACGTTAAATTACTGACTCACATCTCTACTAGTACCAAGTCAATTGTTTGGGAAAATAAACTGAACTGCTTCCCTCGGCATCCTACCTACAACAAACATCCAATTTGCCTGGATTTTTTTAAGTATATGCGTTATAAATACATTTGAAACGTATAAATTCTTAAAAGGTATTAATCCGAAACTACGACCGATGCCACAGATATCTGTTTCAAATGTCTACAATCTGGTTTTTATCTCAGATATGATTTGATCCGAATGTGTATATGAAAAATGCATCTGATCTGAACAGAAAACGGTCCTCAACTGTTTATCTGATAGCTGAAATCAAGCAAACATATTTGATCTGTTCGGATCACAAATCAGATAACTGTGTTCGGTTTAAAGCACAAGGGATGGCAAAAATTCCGGAACATATCCGGAATTTTCCAAAAACTTTTGGTACGGAATTTTCCAAGTTGAAAACCGGAATTCCGTATCATACGGAATACCGGTTTGTACGGAATTCCGGATCATACGGGATACCGGTTTGTACGGAATTCCGGATCATACGAGATACCGGTTTGAACGGAATACCGGATCATACGGAATACCGGTTTGTACGGAATTTCGGATCATACGGAATACCGGTTTGTACGGAATTTCGGATCATACGGAATGTTTTCAGCCAACATTACTCAAGAATCAAGAGTAAGACACACCACTATTGTCTTCAATCTTCATCTCTTCAAATAATACAAATGGAAACCTTCCATAAACGGCGTCACACTCTTAAGGGGGGGGGAGTTTCTGAATTTGTGACAGTCCGTGACGAGGGGGAGGTTGGCGTAATGCTATTCGTGGCGTCACATTCAACTTTAATTTTGTTAGGAAGTCGATGAATAAGAGGGGCGGATTGGCTCTCTTTCGTGTAAAATAATAAAAACAAAATTCTAAATTCCACCGTGGGAAACAAACTCAACAATATACAATAATAGCTAATGGTGTTTAGCCTATTTGTCTGTCCATAATTTAACAAAATTTATTTTCCTTGCCTTAATTAGTTATACATATAGCTAATGTAAGTTATAGCTATATAGTTAATGTTGATATCTCCGGTTTTGATATCGGTTAAATTCCGGATTTGGTGTCGGTGTAATTTTGGTTTTGATTCCAGAATTGAAGCCGGTTTGATTCCAGAATTGAAGCCGGTTTGATTCCGGAATTGAAACCGTTTTGATTCCGGAATTGAAACCGTTTTGATTCCGGAATTGAAACCGTTTTGATTCCGGAATTGAAACCGTTTTGATTCCGAAATTGAAACCGGATTGATTCCGGAATCAATACGGTTTGGTTCCGGAATTAAAAGCGGATTGATTCCGGGATTTTTCGGAGTGTAAAAAGATTCCGGAATTCCGGTAAATTCCAGTTTTGACATCGCCAAATACCGGTTTCGGAATTTTCTGAAAACCGCCATCCCTATTAGCCATGCAAGGACAGAGCCGTTGAGTCCAGAATTTTGTAGATCTTGTAGTAGGGTTTTATGATGGACCATGTCGAATGCTTTTGACAGGTCCAGGAAAACACATATGGAAAATAGCCTTTGATTTAGTTTCTGCAGTATCGTTTCCAGCAGGTTAAAGATACAGTGCGTCGGTGAATGTTTGGCTCTGAAACCGAATTGGAGTTAATAGAAAACACCATTGGCTTCTAAGTGGTTGTAGACTTCTCTGTGGGCCAATTTTACAGTGATTAGGGAAAGAGTGGCTAATATAGAAATAGGTCTATAGTTCTTTGGTTCAAACTGATTCCCAGACTTGAAAATAGGAGATGCATTAGCCAACTTCCAGTGCTGGGGGAACAAGCCAAGTTCAAAAGAAAGGCTAATTATTTTTGCAAGAGGTCTGGAGATTATGGCAGCTTAGGCCTTTAATAAGGCTGGAGTCAGGTCATCTATGCCTGTAGATTTGTTAGGCTGGATTTTTTTGAGTGGAGTGAAAACAGTTTCTTCTTTTACAGCATTAAAGCTCGCTAAAGGTTTGATATTTTATTTCCATGTGACGTTGCGATAGAGTAGACTGGATTGTGCCTATCCTCTTTTTTAAGTAGGTTGTCTATTACGTTTATGTAGTAGTTGTTCATTGCGTTAACAATTTCAGCCGGGTCGTCGAAGGATTGATTCTGGTAGTCGATTCGTAGTATTGGTTTACTATTTTTCTGTTTATGGAATAGTTTGAGATTCTTCCAGGTATTTGCGGTCTTGTTGCCTTCAACCATACTATTCTTAAAGTAGGTTACCTTGCACTCACTAATCATATGGTTTACTAAGTTTCTTTGGCTACGGTGTAAGTCTTTGAAATGCAAGGAGTTAGGGTGTTTACGACTTTAAGATTTGTGTGTCGCGAAGATGCATGTTTGATTTAATTAGGGGTGACATCCAAGATGAGTTTTTGATTGTAACAAATTTAGCTCTGAGAGGAGCGTGTTTATAAAGGGTATTAAGTATTGTACTCTGTAGAAGGTGGACGACTTCATCGGGAGTTGTAAAGGAATCTTGCGTCCTACAGATCCTTTACAAAGATATCTGTGTTCATTTTTTTCATATTTTGCACGTTCTTTATTGCGTTTTGGACCTTAGGATTAGATTTTCTCCTTGTTATCCAGGTCAGGTCATGGTGCTGCAAAAATGTATGTATTTTTATTATTTGTACGTTTCTTGAACACTATAACATCAAACACATGACTGTAACTGATTGCCGCAAAGCATTTCAATCAGCAGCCGTGTTTATGCCCAAGGAAAAAAGAGAAAAAGTTTCAGACCTTCTATCGCACTCAAAAGAAACCGCCAAAAGTTTACAGGCTTAACTCTAACGCGAAAATAGTGGAAATGGCGAACGTTTTCAAGGAATTAATTGAAAAGTCCAAAGAAGACGATGGAAAGAATAGTTTATATACAAATGATAGCTTTTATTTTATCCTGTTCTAAATTTGGCTCATTTCATGTTTCCATTAAAGCTGTAAGTAAAGGAGCCTCAGCGAAGCTCATCGTCCACACTTTTAAGAGGAAAAGGTACGTGTAGACTAGTTTTTCGTAACGAGTTTTACTAAAAGCTTTGGTTTATACCGTGAAGTGCTTTGAAAACGATGGTTTCCCTAAAATACTTTTTTGGAAAGCGTCAGCTAAATTTAGTGTTTGTTTGAAGTATAGGGGCATTGTCTTACTCTAATTTGCGATATTTTTCCTTCTCAAAATGGTAATTCTAGTTTTCCTAATTTCCCACTAGAGCGCCGATTTTGAGACTTTTTAGGGCGTGAGCAGTACTAATTCTCACGAATTAACCAAACATTTCTAATTCCCCAATCCGGCCTTGCTGATAAAGATGCGTAATACAAACGGCACCATCCAAGTTAAAAATTAGGCTATTCTATACAATCAAGTCCCCCTTAAAATATCACCATCCATGTATCTTGATAGATATAGGAGACTGACGAATAACATTAAAATTTCCGATTTTATATTCTTTCTAATTTAGCTGTTACTAAGACTCTGTTTACTTCTGGTGGTCAAGAACACTTCTCTGCAAGCCTGTCATGTCCAATGATGAACGTACGTTTACACAAGTTATTGTATATAGCGATTGACAGTGATTTGTTCTTTTGATATAACCTGCTTTTGCTTAAAGAATTTAAACGGGCGATTTGTTTCTTAATGCGACGCTAAATTACCAAATTGTTTTCTCATCATTTCTAATTGAATACCAACTTTCCTTTATTTCATTGACCATTAGGGACGAACAGCGATTCCACCGATACTGCGGAATTAAAAATAAAAATATTTGATCTCTTTCCTCCAAAAATCCACAATGATTTTCCAACATTTAAAGAAATAAATGAAGCTCTCAACAAAAAATATGCCAGTCGTTATGAAATTCCAAGAAAAATCGTTGAAAGATGCGTGGTATTATGCAAAACAAACGTTGTATGTTGCCCAAGTAGCAGCATTTTTCTGCCTGTCCAACTACAATAGATGGGTTTTCCGTAAATATTTCAAAGCAATGAATTATTACTGCAACATTTGAATCAAAATGTTTGCGAAAGCACATAGGCATTGTTGCTCGCAAAATGTGCCTTTCGGGCCAATAAATGTATCTAGCCAGGCGTTTTGATAAAGCATCCAAGGTGTTGTAGATAACCCTTTTCGCTGTGCTTTCAAGTACATTGAAACGAAAAGCTAAATCTCTGTTCTTCAAACCTAGCCTATACTTTATCAGAGATAGAATTAATTGTTGAAAAGGTGAAAGTTTCGAATCAAATGATTTTTTTAAAAAATTCGCTTGATTTAAATCATGATTTAAATCAGTGATTTAAATCAAACTGATTTAAATCAAACAACCCTGCAATATAACCTTGACGCGATTGCTTCTTGGTGTGATCAGAACAATCTGCCAATCAACCCGGCTAAATCTGTCCACGTCACCTATACGCGGCGCAAAAAAAGAACTATACGGGCATCCTACACTATTAATTCCAAAGCAATTGTACAGAAGAATGTCATGAAGGATTTGGGTACAATCTTCGACAGCCGTTTATACTTTCGAGAACATGTTTCTAGCTGTGTTAATCGTTGTAGAAGAATTCTTGCAGTGGCACTGAAACTCACTAGAAAACTGAAATCAATTCGACATTTTCGATTATTGTATCTTAGTTTGGTGCGTTCACGACTAGTATTTGGCTGGGTTGCTTGGGGCGGCTGTAGTAAATACCTTCGTGATAGAATAGAAGGCGTTCAGAAAAAAATTGTTCGTTTTTGCTACACCAACTTCATGTTTATATTGTTTTATTTATTTATTTATTTTTTTTCCTTCCTGTGTATATTCTAGTTAACTCTCTGTAGTTATTTTTATGCACAATAAATCCTCCTTTCATTCATTTATATAGCCAATTTAAATAGCGCATTTAAAATAAACAGCGTAAACTCTCTTATGTCTCTGTTTATTCGCCCCTATTATTTGTGAGGATGAATCAAATCCCCCTACCGATTGAAATGGTTTCGATTCTTTGGCAAATTTTCTAAATCTCAAGCTTAGTGCTTTAAACCGAACACAGTTATCTGATTTGTGATCCGAACAGATCAAATATGTTTGCTTGATTTCAGCTATCAGATAAACAGTTGAGGACCGTTTTCTGTTCAGATCAGATGCATTTTTCATATACACATTCGGATCAAATCATATCTGAGATAAAAACCAGATTGTAGACATTTGAAACAGATATCTGTGGCATCGGTCGTAGTTTCGGATTAATACCTTTTAAGAATTTATACGTTTCAAATGTATTTATAACGCATATACTTAAAAAAATCCAGGCAAATTGGATGTTTGTTGTAGGTAGGATGCCGAGGGAAGCAGTTCAGTTTATTTTCCCAAACAATTGACTTGGTACTAGTAGAGATGTGAGTCAGTAATTTAACGTCCGTAAACTACCGGTGGTAATTTACCAAAATTTCGTAATTTTATAATGGTAAGAATTATTAAACATTTTTGAAATTTTTGTGTCCTGGGATTGAAACCAAGTGTACTATCCTTCCTGAGACTAAAACAATGTCCTCTCTTACTTCGGAGTCCCGTTTTCCTCTGTACCCCTTTCGTTCATGCGGCTGTTCTAGCTTAAAATAGTGATTCATTGTTAGTCACTGAAGTGGTGTTTACTTGAAAGCCGGACCAAGTAGTCACACGCACATGCTAGTGCTCTTTTATTTGGGTCAAGGGCTCATTACGCGTTAAAAGTTCATTTTATATTTAAATGATCAACTATTACTGTATTTACTTAAAAATGGAGTTGCCAGGCGCCAGCCAGAACTAAAAATCGTTAGTTAAAGATCGGATTAGAAAGACCACGGCTGCCGCAAAATCATGTAAAAAACTTTATATAGTTCTCACAATTCAACGTTGTTGAAATATAATTTACTGTAAGCACGTAAAATTGAAATTAACAAATTTGGTGATGAACTGTAATTTTGATTTCGCAAAATTTGAATCAGTGTACGTGTAGACTAGTTTTTCGTAACGAGTTTTACTAAAAGCTTTGGTTTATACCGTGAAGTGCTTTGAAAACGATGGTTTCCCTAAAATACTTTTTTGGAAAGCGTCAGCTAAATTTAGTGTTTGTTTGAAGTATAGGGGCATTGTCTTACTCTAATTTGCGATATTTTTCCTTCTCAAAAGGGTAATTCTAGTTTTCCTAATTTCCCGCTAGAGCGCCGATTTTGAGACTTTTTAGGGCGTGAGCAGTACTAATTCTCACGAATTAACCAAACATTTCTAATTCCCCAATCCGGCCTTGCTGATAAAGATGCGTAATACAAACGGCACCATCCAAGTTAAAAATTAGGCTATTCTATACAATCAAGTCCCCCTTAAAATATCACCATCCATGTATCTTGATAGATATAGGAGACTGACGAATAACATTAAAATTTCCGATTTTATATTCTTTCTAATTTAGCTGTTACTAAGACTCTGTTTACTTCTGGTGGTCAAGAACACTTCTCTGCAAGCCTGTCATGTCCAATGATGAACGTACGTTTACACAAGTTATTGTATATAGCGATTGACAGTGATTTGTTCTTTTGATATAACCTGCTTTTGCTTAAAGAATTTAAA
Organism: Phalangium opilio; assembly: GCF_054372755.1. Classification (NCBI taxonomy): domain Eukaryota; kingdom Metazoa; phylum Arthropoda; class Arachnida; order Opiliones; family Phalangiidae; genus Phalangium; species Phalangium opilio. The sequence goes on from NW_028324204.1 coordinate 3,464,565, forward strand.
CGGGCGATTTGTTTTTTAATGCGACGCTAAATTACCAAATTGTTTTCTCATCATTTCTAATTGAATACCAACTTTCCTTTATTTCATTGACCATTAGGGACGAACAGCGATTCCACCGATACTGCGGAATTAAAAATAAAAATATTTGATCTCTTTCCTCCAAAAATCCACAATGATTTTCCAACATTTAAAGAAATAAATGAAGCTCTCAACAAAAAATATGCCAGTCGTTATGAAATTCCAAGAAAAATCGTTGAAAGATGCGTGGTATTATGCAAAACAAACGTTGTATGTTGCCCAAGTAGCAGCATTTTTCTGCCTGTCCAACTACAATAGATGGATTTTCCGTAAATATTTCAAAGCAATGAATTATTACTGCAACATTTGAATCAAAATGTTTGCGAAAGCACATAGGCATTGTTGCTCGCAAAATGTGCCTTTCGGGCCAATAAATGTATCTAGCCAGGCGTTTTGATAAAGCATCCAAGGTGTTGTAGATAACCCTTTTCGCTGTGCTTTCAAGTACATTGAAACGAAAAGCTAAATCTCTGTTCTTCAAACCTAGCCTATACTTTATCAGAGATAGAATTAATTGTTGAAAAGGTGAAAGTTTCGAATCAAATGATTTTTTTAAAAAATTCGCTTGATTTAAATCATGATTTAAATCAGTGATTTAAATCAAACTGATTTAAATCAAACAACCCTGCAATATAACCTTGACGCGATTGCTTCTTGGTGTGATCAGAACAATCTGCCAATCAACCCGGCTAAATCTGTCCACGTCACCTATACGCGGCGCAAAAAAAGAACTATACGGGCATCCTACACTATTAATTCCAAAGCAATTGTACAGAAGAATGTCATGAAGGATTTGGGTACAATCTTCGACAGCCGTTTATACTTTCGAGAACATGTTTCTAGCTGTGTTAATCGTTGTAGAAGAATTCTTGCATTGGCACTGAAACTCACTAGAAAACTGAAATCAATTCGACATTTTCGATTATTGTATCTTAGTTTGGTGCGTTCACGACTAGTATTTGGCTGGGTTGCTTGGGGCGGCTGTAGTAAATACCTTCGTGATAGAATAGAAGGCGTTCAGAAAAAATTTGTTCGTTTTTGCTACACCAACTTCATGTTTATATTGTTTTATTTATTTATTTATTTTTTTTTCCTTCCTGTGTATATTCTAGTTAACTCTCTGTAGTTATTTTTATGCACAATAAATCCTCCTTTCATTCATTTATATAGCCAATTTAAATAGCGCATTTAAAATAAACAGCGTAAACTCTCTTATGTCTCTGTTTATTCGCCCCTATTATTTGTGAGGATGAATCAAATCCCCCTACCGATTGAAATGGTTTCGATTCTTTGGCAAATTTTCTAAATCTCAAGCTTAGTGCTTTAAACCGAACACAGTTATCTGATTTGTGATCCGAACAGATCAAATATGTTTGCTTGATTTCAGCTATCAGATAAACAGTTGAGGACCGTTTTCTGTTCAGATCAGATGCATTTTTCATATACACATTCGGATCAAATCATATCTGAGATAAAAACCAGATTGTAGACATTTGAAACAGATATCTGTGGCATCGGTCGTAGTTTCGGATTAATACCTTTTAAGAATTTATACGTTTCAAATGTATTTATAACGCATATACTTAAAAAAATCCAGGCAAATTGGATGTTTGTTGTAGGTAGGATGCCGAGGGAAGCAGTTCAGTTTATTTTCCCAAACAATTGACTTGGTACTAGTAGAGATGTGAGTCAGTAATTTAACGTCCGTAAACTACCGGTGGTAATTTACCAAATTTTCGTAATTTTATAATGGTAAGAATTATTAAACATTTTTGAAATTTTTGTGTCCTGGGATTGAAACCAAGTGTACTATCCTTCCTGAGACTAAAACAATGTCCTCTCTTACTTCGGAGCCCCGTTTTCCTCTGTACCCCTTTCGTTCATGCGGCTGTTCTAGCTTAAAATAGTGATTCATTGTTAGTCACTGAAGTGGTGTTTACTTGAAAGCCGGACCAAGTAGTCACACGCACATGCTAGTGCTCTTTTATTTGGGTCAAGGGCTCATTACGCGTTAAAAGTTCATTTTATATTTAAATGATCAACTATTACTGTATTTACTTAAAAATGGAGTTGCCAGGCGCCAGCCAGAACTAAAAATCGTTAGTTAAAGATCGGATTAGAAAGACCACGGCTGCCGCAAAATCATGTAAAAAACTTTATATAGTTCTCACAATTCAACGTTGTTGAAATATAATTTACTGTAAGCACGTAAAATTGAAATTAACAAATTTGGTGATGAACTGTAATTTTGATTTCGCAAAATTTGAATCAGTGTACGTGTAGACTAGTTTTTCGTAACGAGTTTTACTAAAAGCTTTGGTTTATACCGTGAAGTGCTTTGAAAACGATGGTTTCCCTAAAATACTTTTTTGGAAAGCGTCAGCTAAATTTAGTGTTTGTTTGAAGTATAGGGGCATTGTCTTACTCTAATTTGCGATATTTTTCCTTCTCAAAAGGGTAATTCTAGTTTTCCTAATTTCCCACTAGAGCGCCGATTTTGAGACTTTTTAGGGCGTGAGCAGTACTAATTCTCACGAATTAACCAAACATTTCTAATTCCCCAATCCGGCCTTGCTGATAAAGATGCGTAATACAAACGGCACCATCCAAGTTAAAAATTAGGCTATTCTATACAATCAAGTCCCCCTTAAAATATCACCATCCATGTATCTTGATAGATATAGGAGACTGACGAATAACATTAAAATTTCCGATTTTATATTCTTTCTAATTTAGCTGTTACTAAGACTCTGTTTACTTCTGGTGGTCAAGAACACTTCTCTGCAAGCCTGTCATGTCCAATGATGAACGTACGTTTACACAAGTTATTGTATATAGCGATTGACAGTGATTTGTTCTTTTGATATAACCTGCTTTTGCTTAAAGAATTTAAACGGGCGATTTGTTTCTTAATGCGACGCTAAATTACCAAATTGTTTTCTCATCATTTCTAATTGAATACCAACTTTCCTTTATTTCATTGACCATTAGGGACGAACAGCGATTCCACCGATACTGCGGAATTAAAAATAAAAATATTTGATCTCTTTCCTCCAAAAATCCACAATGATTTTCCAACATTTAAAGAAATAAATGAAGCTCTCAACAAAAAATATGCCAGTCGTTATGAAATTCCAAGAAAAATCGTTGAAAGATGCGTGGTATTATGCAAAACAAACGTTGTATGTTGCCCAAGTAGCAGCATTTTTCTGCCTGTCCAACTACAATAGATGGTTTTCCGTAAATATTTCAAAGCAATGAATTATTACTGCAACATTTGAATCAAAATGTTTGCGAAAGCACATAGGCATTGTTGCTCGCAAAATGTGCCTTTCGGGCCAATAAATGTATCTAGCCAGGCGTTTTGATAAAGCATCCAAGGTGTTGTAGATAACCCTTTTCGCTGTGCTTTCAAGTACATTGAAACGAAAAGCTAAATCTCTGTTCTTCAAACCTAGCCTATACTTCATCAGAGATAGAATTAATTGTTGAAAAGGTGAAAGTTTCGAATCAAATGATTTTTTTAAAAAAATCGCTTGATTTAAATCATGATTTAAATCAGTGATTTAAATCAAACTGATTTAAATCAAACAACCCTGCAATATAACCTTGACGCGATTGCTTCTTGGTGTGATCAGAACAATCTGCCAATCAACCCGGCTAAATCTGTCCACGTCACCTATACGCGGCGCAAAATAAGAACTAAACGGGCATCCTACACTATTAATTCCAAAGCAATTGTACAGAAGAATGTCATGAAGGATTTGGGTACAATCTTCGACAGCCGTTTATACTTTCGAGAACATGTTTCTAGCTGTGTTAATCGTTGTAGAAGAATTCTTGCAGTGGCACTGAAACTCACTAGAAAACTGAAATCAATTCGACATTTTCGATTATTGTATCTTAGTTTGGTGCGTTCACGACTAGTATTTGGCTGGGTTGCTTGGGGCGGCTGTAGTAAATACCTTCGTGATAGAATAGAAGGCGTTCAGAAAAAATTTGTTCGTTTTTGCTACACCAACTTCATGTTTATATTGTTTTATTTATTTATTTATTTTTTTTCCTTCCTGTGTATATTCTAGTTAACTCTCTGTAGTTATTTTTATGCACAATAAATCCTCCTTTCATTCATTTATATAGCCAATTTAAATAGCGCATTTAAAATAAACAGCGTAAACTCTCTTATGTCTCTGTTTATTCGCCCCTATTATTTGTGAGGATGAATCAAATCCCCCTACCGATTGAAATGGTTTCGATTCTTTGGCAAATTTTCTAAATCTCAAGCTTAGTGCTTTAAACCGAACACAGTTATCTGATTTGTGATCCGAACAGATCAAATATGTTTGCTTGATTTCAGCTATCAGATAAACAGTTGAGGACCGTTTTCTGTTCAGATCAGATGCATTTTTCATATACACATTCGGATCAAATCATATCTGAGATAAAAACCAGATTGTAGACATTTGAAACAGATATCTGTGGCATCGGTCGTAGTTTCGGATTAATACCTTTTAAGAATTTATACGTTTCAAATGTATTTATAACGCATATACTTAAAAAAATCCAGGCAAATTGGATGTTTGTTGTAGGTAGGATGCCGAGGGAAGCAGTTCAGTTTATTTTCCCAAACAATTGACTTGGTACTAGTAGAGATGTGAGTCAGTAATTTAACGTCCGTAAACTACCGGTGGTAATTTACCAAAATTTCGTAATTTTATAATGGTAAGAATTATTAAACATTTTTGAAATTTTTGTGTCCTGGGATTGAAACCAAGTGTACTATCCTTCCTGAGACTAAAACAATGTCCTCTCTTACTTCGGAGTCCCGTTTTCCTCTGTACCCCTTTCGTTCATGCGGCTGTTCTAGCTTAAAATAGTGATTCATTGTTAGTCACTGAAGTGGTGTTTACTTGAAAGCCGGACCAAGTAGTCACACGCACATGCTAGTGCTCTTTTATTTGGGTCAAGGGCTCATTACGCGTTAAAAGTTCATTTTATATTTAAATGATCAACTATTACTGTATTTACTTAAAAATGGAGTTGCCAGGCGCCAGCCAGAACTAAAAATCGTTAGTTAAAGATCGGATTAGAAAGACCACGGCTGCCGCAAAATCATGTAAAAAACTTTATATAGTTCTCACAATTCAACGTTGTTGAAATATAATTTACTGTAAGCACGTAAAATTGAAATTAACAAATTTGGTGATGAACTGTAATTTTGATTTCGCAAAATTTGAATCAGTGTACGTGTAGACTAGTTTTTCGTAACGAGTTTTACTAAAAGCTTTGGTTTATACCGTGAAGTGCTTTGAAAACGATGGTTTCCCTAAAATACTTTTTTGGAAAGCGTCAGCTAAATTTAGTGTTTGTTTGAAGTATAGGGGCATTGTCTTACTCTAATTTGCGATATTTTTCCTTCTCAAAAGGGTAATTCTAGTTTTCCTAATTTCCCGCTAGAGCGCCGATTTTGAGACTTTTTAGGGCGTGAGCAGTACTAATTCTCACGAATTAACCAAACATTTCTAATTCCCCAATCCGGCCTTGCTGATAAAGATGCGTAATACAAACGGCACCATCCAAGTTAAAAATTAGGCTATTCTATACAATCAAGTCCCCCTTAAAATATCACCATCCATGTATCTTGATAGATATAGGAGACTGACGAATAACATTAAAATTTCCGATTTTATATTCTTTCTAATTTAGCTGTTACTAAGACTCTGTTTACTTCTGGTGGTCAAGAACACTTCTCTGCAAGCCTGTCATGTCCAATGATGAACGTACGTTTACACAAGTTATTGTATATAGCGATTGACAGTGATTTGTTCTTTTGATATAACCTGCTTTTGCTTAAAGAATTTAAACGGGCGATTTGTTTTTTAATGCGACGCTAAATTACCAAATTGTTTTCTCATCATTTCTAATTGAATACCAACTTTCCTTTATTTCATTGACCATTAGGGACGAACAGCGATTCCACCGATACTGCGGAATTAAAAATAAAAATATTTGATCTCTTTCCTCCAAAAATCCACAATGATTTTCCAACATTTAAAGAAATAAATGAAGCTCTCAACAAAAAATATGCCAGTCGTTATGAAATTCCAAGAAAAATCGTTGAAAGATGCGTGGTATTATGCAAAACAAACGTTGTATGTTGCCCAAGTAGCAGCATTTTTCTGCCTGTCCAACTACAATAGATGGATTTTCCGTAAATATTTCAAAGCAATGAATTATTACTGCAACATTTGAATCAAAATGTTTGCGAAAGCACATAGGCATTGTTGCTCGCAAAATGTGCCTTTCGGGCCAATAAATGTATCTAGCCAGGCGTTTTGATAAAGCATCCAAGGTGTTGTAGATAACCCTTTTCGCTGTGCTTTCAAGTACATTGAAACGAAAAGCTAAATCTCTGTTCTTCAAACCTAGCCTATACTTTATCAGAGATAGAATTAATTGTTGAAAAGGTGAAAGTTTCGAATCAAATGATTTTTTTAAAAAATTCGCTTGATTTAAATCAAACAACCCTGCAATATAACCTTGACGCGATTGCTTCTTGGTGTGATCAGAACAATCTGCCAATCAACCCGGCTAAATCTGTCCACGTCACCTATACGCGGCGCAAAAAAAGAACTATACGGGCATCCTACACTATTAATTCCAAAGCAATTGTACAGAAGAATGTCATGAAGGACTTGGGTACAATCTTCGACAGCCGTTTATACTTTCGAGAACATGTTTCTAGCTGTGTTAATCGTTGTAGAAGAATTCTTGCAGTGGCACTGAAACTCACTAGAAAACTGAAATCAATTCGACATTTTCGATTATTGTATCTTAGTTTGGTGCGTTCACGACTAGTATTTGGCTGGGTTGCTTGGGGCGGCTGTAGTAAATACCTTCGTGATAGAATAGAAGGCGTTCAGAAAAAATTTGTTCGTTTTTGCTACACCAACTTCATGTTTATATTGTTTTATTTATTTATTTATTTTTTTTTCCTTCCTGTGTATATTCTAGTTAACTCTCTGTAGTTATTTTTATGCACAATAAATCCTCCTTTCATTCATTTATATAGCCAATTTAAATAGCGCATTTAAAATAAACAGCGTAAACTCTCTTATGTCTCTGTTTATTCGCCCCTATTATTTGTGAGGATGAATCAAATCCCCCTACCGATTGAAATGGTTTCGATTCTTTGGCAAATTTTCTAAATCTCAAGCTTAGTGCTTTAAACCGAACACAGTTATCTGATTTGTGATCCGAACAGATCAAATATGTTTGCTTGATTTCAGCTATCAGATAAACAGTTGAGGACCGTTTTCTGTTCAGATCAGATGCATTTTTCATATACACATTCGGATCAAATCATATCTGAGATAAAAACCAGATTGTAGACATTTGAAACAGATATCTGTGGCATCGGTCGTAGTTTCGGATAAATACCTTTTAAGAATTTATACGTTTCAAATGTATTTATAACGCATATACTTAAAAAAATCCAGGCAAATTGGATGTTTGTTGTAGGTAGGATGCCGAGGGAAGCAGTTCAGTTTATTTTCCCAAACAATTGACTTGGTACTAGTAGAGATGTGAGTCAGTAATTTAACGTCCGTAAACTACCGGTGGTAATTTACCAAATTTTCGTAATTTTATAATGGTAAGAATTATTAAACATTTTTGAAATTTTTGTGTCCTGGGATTGAAACCAAGTGTACTATCCTTCCTGAGACTAAAACAATGTCCTCTCTTACTTCGGAGTCCCGTTTTCCTCTGTACCCCTTTCGTTCATGCGGCTGTTCTAGCTTAAAATAGTGATTCATTGTTAGTCACTGAAGTGGTGTTTACTTGAAAGCCGGACCAAGTTGTCACACGCACATGCTAGTGCTCTTTTATTTGGGTCAAGGGCTCATCCCTTACGAAAATACCTTGATCAAATTTTAAGAATTTGATCAAAAATGTTTCCAAAAATAGAACGTTTGATAAAATAACAATTTGATAAGGTGGTTGGATCTGATTTTGACCATTTTTTGATAATATCTTTCCCTATCAAATAGATGTTGATCATTGTTTGATTCTTTCTCTTCCTATCAAACGAAATTTGATCCGTATTTGATAATATCTGTTTCTATGAAACAAAATTTGACCCATATTTGATAATATCCGTTTCTATGAATCAAAATTTGATCCATATTTGATAATATCACTCCTTATCAAATGGAATTTGATCATTATTTGATAATATCACTCCTTATCAATTGGAATTTGATCATTATTTGATAATATCACTCCTTATCAATTGGAATTTGATCATTATTTGATAATATCACTCCTTATCAGATGGAATTTGATCATTATTTGATAATATCTCTCCCTATCAAATTGAATTTGATCATTATTTGATAATATCTCTCCCTATCAAATTGAATTTGATCCTCATTTGATAATATCTCTCCCTATCAAATTGAATTTGATCCTCATTTGATAATATCTCTCCCTATCAAATTGAATTTGATCCTCATTTGATAATATCTCTCCCTATCAAATTGAACTTGATCCTCATTTGATAATATATCTCCCTATCAAATAGCATTTGATCCTCATTTGATAATATCTCTCCCTATCAAATTGAATTTGATCCTCATTTGATAATATCTCTCCCTATCAAATTGAATTTGATCCTCATTTGATAATATTTCACCTATCAAATTGAATTTGATCCTCATTTGATAATATCTTTCCCTATTAAAGAGAAGTTGATCCTTACTTGATAATATCTCACCCTATCAAATTGATAATACCTCTTTCTATGATAAAACATTTGACCCATATTTGAAAATATCTCTCTCTTTCAGACAATTTTTGAATATTTTTTATTTCGGAAATGGAGTTTTGATAATTTTTGACATGATCAATAATAACGTGATAATTTTTTACATGATCAATAATAACGTGATAGTTTTTACATCATCAATTATAACGTGATATTTTATAGGATTTTACTAATTGATTTTGCAGAATTAACAATAATAGTATCAAATGCATTTCTATACACGAAAATTGGATTACTTTCTCATAGTCTCCAAATAATTGTCTTCTTCAAATCATAGTTAAAAACAATTTTATATATATAAAAAAAACTTAAGACAACAACTCGGTTGAATATGATAAACCTCAATCACAGTTTTGGTTTCATTTGATCACCTCTTCCTTCATCATATAATTGATTATAATTTAATAAAAACGATATGCAATCTCTATCAAAATAATTCAGCACAATTATCTAATTGTCTATAATTGACGATAGACATGAAAATATTATAGTAATTATCCGACTTCACGCAGCTCGTGCTAAAAACGTTCGACAGTTATATATTATTTTGAGTCATTATGAAATGGTATTAAATTTCATAAGAAAATTATATATTTAGTATATCATAATAAACCTTGTTGTTAATGACCCGGCTTATGCGGATGCCTCATAGATTGTATTCTACAAAATTTGGTACTACACAAACGTAATCCAATACTTCAATAACTTGACTGACAATAGCACTGGCTGGAATAATACAAATTCCGTTACATTTTGATTCAACATTTAGCAAATGATTAACCCTAAAGTTGCATGGTTCTTGGTATCGGAAGGCCGTCATCCCCATCTTAAATTTTTGAATAATTGCATATGCTGAACCATTAAAACTAAACAAATATAGCACATAGCCTACACACTTTTCAGTATATCTCAAGGTTGTATTATTCATAACGTTTGGCGAAATCAAATTGAATAGAACAGTGTATGAATTCCTCTTCTGTGCTCGATTTAATTCTTTTGAATTGTATACTATATTTCGAATTTTTAATCTTGGATAAATGCGCACAGTTGTCGGAAATCCAATTTCAATCAGCTTTGCTTTTATATTGGTTTGACATGAATACTTTTTTGGCTTCCCTAGCAATTTAACCTCGCCAAAACTAGTTTCAAGGAACGCGTCAGAATTGCTACCAGCTAATCGGTTCAAAAATGAACTAGCAAGGGAGGGTTTCTTTATGTAATGTTTTTCAATCTCTAGAGCATGATTTATGTGAATATATTGAATGATTTGTTTATTTATTTCTTGAGTTCCGTGAAAGCATGTTTTAATTCTTTGATTATTGTCCTCAAAGATGAATGCGGACGTTGTCCATAGAGGTCCCCAGTTGCGTACACTGTCGCATAAATGTAGCAATTGATGAACATTAAATGTACAAAAACTGTTCCCATATAATTGAGGCACATATTTTACAAATTCCTTCAAAAGAAACTCTGATAATTCTATATCGGCATGCGTAATTTTGCTCTGCAGGAGCAAATATATTGAATGACATAATAAAGCCAAGTGTTTCAAAAAACAACCAGGAATGATTCCTTTGAGAACTGGCAATGCATAAAACAGTAAAAAGTTTCTATACTCCGAAGCTTTCCAATGCTTCAAGGTTGTAATTGAACGAGGGGTTCTTGTTATAAATCTTGGCGGCTTTATGGAAAGTAGTTTTTCATCAACCAAATGCAATTTTGTTCCAAGATAGTATTCTCTCAAATGATTTTTACTATTAACTATAGCGTTTAAGAATTGTCTCGTAACTCCTAAAAGCACAGTGTGCATATAGTCCGGAACGAGCGCCTTTGATAAATCTACTTTAGGAATCGTAGATAATACGGACAATCCCTTGATTCCTTTTACAACTGATCCAGTTGTTAAAGCTTCATTCCCGGCCTCTATTATAGATTCATGTGTTCTGTTCGGGATGCCGTCCATATATTTATACACCCTTGATGAGATGTCGTATTCACCAGGATGTTCACAAACAGCACATCCAAATTTCCCATTAAATTGGGTCATGTTTAGCAAAGGGGCCCTTGCTACAGCGTCTACGCAAAATATTTGTGTAAATACTTTGGACACCATCTCGGTTTTTGTTTCTCGGTGTACCCAGAAAATTCCATCTGATTGCAACTTTTTTAAGGTTTTCGTTAGGGGATACAAAAAGGAATTCATTTCAGGTTTACCGCTGCCATACCAAAGGCCAGCAACTAAAATGTACTTCCGTTGGTTATTGGAGCTTATTTCTGGAATACATAATTGGATTGGCCATAAGCTTTTGTTGCTACTTTTGAAGATGGGCACGCCATCAACGTTACACATTAGCGAAAAGTTATTTACATTTTTTAGTTCATTTATCTCTGAATATTGTTTACCATCGAAAATATTGTGGATTGAACGTTCCACATTATTTCGCTCTCTAGTTAGACTTTCTCTACTTTCAAAGCTATGCCTTAAATGGTCAAACAAGCGACCTCTTTCCAGATGCACTTTTAGTGAGTTCACGATATCGATTTCGTAAAACATTTCAACGTCTTTTGATATTTTAGCTATATTTTTGCAACAGCTTGGACACTCAAATCTAGTTTCTAATTCTGGTTCTAATCCCAAATAAAATGTGCAGGCTGAGCAAAATAAATGTCTTTTTACAGGGGCTGGAAACGACTGTATATACTTGTAAAATGTAAACTTTGAAGTAAAAAAATCCGTTTCCGGAGGTAAATGCAAAAAAATGAGAGCTATGATATCGTCCAAACAAGACTTGGAAAGTTTGTGCTTCAAAGATAGGGATAATATGGAAATAGCGCTCTCAAATTTTGTTATTTTACTGTTTTGGTATAACAATTCTTCTCTGCTATCTTCATCTTTATGGTAATTAAATTCTTCATCCTCTATTTGATTTAGTGGCTCTGGTACAAAGTAAGCGCCTGAACAATAAATGACATACATAAAAAATTCAGAATGTGTTTGTTGGTTCTTAATACTGTATGCATTATGCCACGCTTTACATTTAAAATCAGTGGAAAAAGGCAAGCGATCAAACCGTAAGGGAAATGATGAATAATGTTAGTTTTTGTAATGCTAAAAGTAATATTTTCAAGGGATTCATATTAAACCTATAATTTTATTCTTCGTGTTTAATTAAAGGGTATGCGCAGCTTTATTTAAAAAACCTTTCATTCATTTAACAAAAGATAGAATTTCTTTCAAAGAATCCAAAAATATCAAACTTTTAACTCTCCGATTTGTAGTTATTTTGTAAGATAAGTTTGAATATATAAAGTTCCTACCCCCATTTTTCAAATTAGGCCGCCATTTTACCAAAGTAAAGACAAGTATATGACGTCAGATACTTGTCTTTCACTAGACGGTTTTTGTGTCGGGACTCGGGGAAACGAAATCTTCAGTTGGGCGTCCCGGACACAGTTCCCGCCAGTCTGGGAAATAGCACACTTCCTCTGGTCCAAAACCAGTTTATTAATTGCTAGGACTAGTTTTTTAATTCAAAAAGTGGGGCTTACTGGTCCTCAGGACCAGTTTATTAATTGCAAATCTATAAGAGAACAAAGCCTGGGATCAGCCCGGAGACCAGTTTATTATTTCGGACCCTAGGGGGGTCACTGGTCCCAAGGACTAGTTTAAAAATTATCCTTATTTCCCAGACTGGTTCCCGCGCTCGACTGCGTCGTCTGCAATCACGGAGCAATTCGGTTTTGATTTTTAAGAAGCGGATAGTTTAGCTGAAATTTTGGTAATTAAATTTATTAACCTGTTGTGTCTTCAAACTCGAGTAGTGAGTCGGATAATCTGGTCAATTTGTTGTCGGATTTTTCGATTAATTTAAGCGGTTAGTCCGAGTCTGAAGGGGACGGTGCAGTTGTTAGGTAAAATAAGTAGCAGACGTCACGTAACTTCAACCATGAATCGAAGAGTCCAAACGCTTCGCGCCTAGAGAGTCCGGACTACCGTTTTTGCATAGAGCCTAGATTAAGGCTCCATGGTTTTTCCCGCGCTTATTCAGTTGACGTCAAAAAACAAGCTGGTGAGGCAAGGGTATAGGTATGTAAAAATTCAGTTTTGACGATTTTTAAATTCATTTTAAGTATAGAATTAATTGTTCAATTATTTTAAAAAGTTGATATTTATAAATTAGAGACTCGAAAGTGCAACTTTAAACCTTTTAAGATATAAAATATGATATGAAATTAAAGCTGCCTATACCCTTTAAACTACACCATCGAATAAAAAAAGGCAAAAATATTAAGGAATGACCTACAATGCCAGGTTATCACAGTTTCTACATCCAAGAAACATTTATTTATAAAACTATCGAAATTTAGAAAATGTATACCTATATTTTCAAATAATGTGGGTGCATCAATGGTGGCTTCGACGTTTATAGTTTGTTCTGAATTTGGTGTACACTCTGTCAAAATACGCTTTTATATAGTACTGTACAAGCAGATGTCAAATAATTCTTAAACCTTTCGCTCGTATTAGGTAGATGGCTTATTGTTACTTTTATGTGTATGAAGGGTGTTATGCAAAAAGATGTGTCACAAATTCAGGGGCGCATTCTACGGGCCAAAACAAGACTAAGTCACCAAAGAAATATGGTCCAAAACTGAACACCCGCGGAGATACGGGCCATCAAAGTATCACGTAAAATGCGATGAATTTTCCCTTCAAGTGAAGCGACGAATATGGCTTGACCATATTGTTTTCAATTAATTGGTCATAATTGAAAAAGATTCGATATTTAAGAAACGATCGATTCTGGGGGGTAATATTACGAGTCATACAGTATTACAATCACGTTAGAATTAGCATTGGTCGTTTGTCGCCGTATGCGTCATTTCTTGCATACGTGGCCGATAGTGAATCTGTCTTAGAAGAATGTCCCACGACACAGATATCCACGAATGTTCGATGGCAAACGTAACTTCCACAGGGTTCGATAACAGACATGCGAGATTGGGTAATAATACCACGGTCTGGTTAAAAACGCCGGTTTTAAAACGTTCATGCCGTTGTCACGACATCCTTCCAATAGGCGCTCTTGCTTACACGTAAAGCGCTTTACTCGTTGGCTTGACAAAGAAGTTGAATGGGCCATCGTTTTAATGAATGAGAAACCAAGCCACTCAGCAACTACAGCGATCTGAAAACGCCGTTGTAACTTTAGGCCAAATTAAAACACTTTACCAAATTAAATGTTTAATTTTTTGGTCTAAAATGCTTTTAGCTCTGCCTCCTGAATCGATCGTTTCTTAAATATCGAATCTTTTTCAATTATGACCAATTAATTGAAAACAATATCGTCGCTTCACTTGAAGGGGAACTTCATCGCATTTTACGTGATACTTTGATGGCCCGTATCTCCGCGGGTGTTCAGTTTTGGACCATAGTTCTTTGGTGACTTAGTCTTGTTTTGACCCGTAGAATGCGCCCCTGAATTTGTGACACATCTTTTTGTAACACCCTATATTAAAGAATAATTTAGTTTTACCAATTAATGGTGCCAGGAAAGAGTTAAGTAACTAAGTCTCAAAGCTCAAAAATAAAACAAGAAGTTGGACCCCATGCAATTTACATGAAGGTGAGAAGGCCTGAGGTAATCACCTTGTATATTCTCTCTGGCCGCACAATCAATTTTCCACCGATTCTTGGTGCTTTTCGGTATCTATATATGTACGTCGGAAATGTCATTTTAAATCGTCATTAAACTAGCGACTGATCTGCACGTACAATAATCACTCTCATGCACACAGAATCTTTTAGTATAACAAGATTAGAATAAACTTACTCTTGCTCCCTCATTATAAAGATATTTTCTATATTTTCTATTTGACATATTGAACAAATATCTTCTAATGATACCAAAATTATTACTTTTTGAAAGTCTTTATCAAAATCAATTTCAATGCTTCATACAATAGTTCAAACACTGCGGTTTTGAGATTTACACCGAAAGTTTTCCGTAAATAGAATTCGCCTACTCACAGAAAGAACTTTTATTGCTTTAAGCTTTGTAAGAATTTTAAAAAACAATTCCTTATCTTGGGTACATAATCATGGACAGTATACTAAGAAAATGGGAAAGGAAAGTCATTTGTTCGAATAAAAGAGCAAATAGCATGTATTTTTCAAAATCTTTAAACACACTCTAGTTTAAAACTGGAATTCACCATATGTCAAATTAAATAAATCAAAATTTTTATAATTTAATGCGAGTGCTTTGATATAAATTTGCTTAAGTTTTCGTCCTCTTTAAAATAAACAGTCTACTTGTGAAAACGAAAAGACCGCCTACCTAACAATCAAAAATAGCGTCACGACAAGTCCATACAACACGAGTAAAGAAATTCCAGGTTGGGCCCAATACATCTCATTCACAGCGATGGACGTTTTCTTGACTTGGCTACTAGGCCTATGTACTTGTATTTGCATTCCTGACTCATCTCTGTCCGAGAGCTAGAACAGAGTACGCCGTCGCCTTTACGTGTTCAAAATTGTCGATCTCGGCGTCGCGGTGGTTTCTGCCATTGTTTCTTAAAGTTGAGCTAGAAGGGAACTGATTTTTGGCCGTCGACATGGAAGAAAATTCCTCAACGGAGTGTAATCAAGATTCAGATTTTAGTGGAACCCAGAATGAACTCGAAAACAAAAATGTTGAAATTGAATACGCCTTGTTGGAGTTTCCTGAAGAAAATGCCGTGGATATTTACAAAGTTGCGATTATCCGTGATTGGGATCCAAAAAAACCACCTGACGAAGGATCAGAAGTCTTAGTAAACTGGAAAAAATCTATAGTCTCCGCAAAAGTGATCAAGCTTGCTTGTAAGTAAAACATGTGATATTCAGACGGAATGTCATACATTTCAAATTTTGGCCGTATTAAACCGTTAGTGAGTCAGTTTCCAATTTAACATTGTGACAGTTGTAGCTTTGTAAATGCATGGTATGATCACCTTTACAAGTGTGTGTCACTGGTGAAAACTGTGACGTTCGGGGCGTTCCAATTGCATGGTATATGATTGTCATTACTAGAGAATAGACTAGTGGCGGTAGAGAGGGGTGTAAACTGCGTATCCCTCCCTCTGGGTGCGCTTTTGTAAGAGGGGATACTGTACGCGCCCGGTAGGGGGATGACACTGAGATAAGAGATAGGGTATGACGTTTGCATACTTAGAACTGCCATTACTCTATATAAGCCACCCCCAAAAAACCTTCCGTTGGATGAGAACTCTATCGTCGTTGGCTTTTAGTTAATATTATCAGAAGTGAGATGAGACCAGAAGTACTGAGCTAACCAAATTCTTCACTCGGCGAAAGTGAATATTCTTGATAACACACGAACGGTTGGCCCTCTGGTGGCGGTTTCAGAATTTCCCCTCCAAAACTTGAGACGCTCGCGGTGGTAGACGGCCGAACTAGAATCAAGGAGCCGCGTCGCTGTTCCGTGGCTTTAGGTTGAGGGGGAGGGGGTAGGAAATTTTTTTGGAACTCGACCAATTTTTCTCTCTCTAGTTTTAGCGCGTGGGAAGCGGCATAAAATCCTCAAATTTGTTCACTAGTGCCAGGATCTACTATCAATGCTAGAGCCCTTCACTTCTAGTCTCATCTCACTTCTGATATTATGTTTCCACTACTCAAACGCCTAGAGCTTTTTCAAAAATAGGCCTATATCCCAAGTTTCAAGCTGCGACCACCACACACCGCATGCACAGTCCAGGGAGGGTAAGTTGTACGACCTTGTCCTTATATCGCTTTGCTCCTCAAATACGAGTTGCATTTGTTTACGTGAGGCGGCTTGTAGTTGTAGTAGTGGAATAGTTAGTATAAGTCGCTGTGGCATAGTGTCTTAGTTGTTACCACCCCTCTATGCAATGTAACGGACCCAGATGTAAATAAGCTACAAGCTTAACGTGGACTTCTCTTCCTAGTAAATCTTAGATTATTCAACTACGTTAATGTACTTTGAGAGAAAATATTTAATTTAGGTACCAAATTAGAGTTGGTTCCTCTTCGTGAAAATATGCTAGATGAAACAATTAAAAGCGAAGTGCAAGAGAAAGATTCAGAAGCAGGTGATGAAGAATATACATCGGCTTCAAGATCGCAAATGAAGCGGAATGTAAAATCAAATACGAGAAAACGAACGAAAATAGTTAATCATTGTCAGAATAAGGTATGACACAGTTTTAAAAACTACACTGTCATAAAACTACACTCTTAAATCATAATCGTTTATGCTATCGTAAGTTTGGAACCGCAAGTCTTAAAAAATCCTTAGAATATTGAAGGTAGTCTAACATATCACTGTCTTGCTATAGAGAGCTATCAGTTGGCTGAGTAGTACGTCTCACCCTCCTTAGTCTAATTAACATGGTTCATAGCCATCATATTGGTGAATTTCAGCTGTCCTTCTGCATTGAAAGTTCTACAAGTATGGCCGTGTATATTATCTCACTAGTCTTAGTTCTCCTCTCCAAACCGAAAGCTCTCTGCATGTACAGGGTGTTTCAGAAAGGTCCGTAAGAAATTATTGGGGCTGCTTAATTGACTCGAACTTTTTTTGTATATAGTATTTTGCCTTAATGGCCGACACTGTTTGCAAGTTATGATAGAAGTGTTATACGAATGACCCCTAAAATTTAAGTAAGAAAGTGGAAGAAAATGCTTATTTTAAATAAGGGGACATCCGTAACACACGCTAATCAAAATTTCTAAACAGTGGCCCTTTTTCGACTTGGAAGAGCCCAACAATTAATTTAGTACAGAACTTTTCAGAAACAGTCTATATATCAGAGCCCGGCCATCTTTGGCATAATATTGTAAAATCCAGAACGGATTCATGCATGAATCCGTTCTTGGTAAAATTAAGATTTAAAAATCGTCCCGTCTTTACGGAAGCTTGGTATTTAATCATAAGAGACACCAACCAGGAAATCAGGATACATTTTTGCTAGTAGGCAATTTATGGTGATAAAATTATTATTGAACCAGAAAAAAACAAAACTGGAGGAAAAAAACATCAAAGACCAAGGGAAGCGGAAAATGCAGGAATTGATTCGCAGCAATATTGCGTCAACCAAAATAGAGGATACTAAGACCAAACAGTTAGTAGACATCTCTTGCAACAGTTGTGAAATTAGTATTTCAACGCTAAACAGCTTACAAGATAAATGTAATGCTATTGAGAAAAAGATTGACAAAGTTGGAGATTTTTTAAGAGAAATGTTTGCTTTTATGCAAGAAAAATATCCTAAAGATAAAGGTAGTGGCTTGTGTGCCAAAATAATGCTGCGCAAATTAATTATTCGATGCCCCTGAATAAAGTTAAAATTTGATCACTATTATTACATAGAATTAGTTAAGTCATTTCCTATTTATTGAAACTATTAATCAAGGTTAAAATTAGACCCATGGTGGTTATTATAAATATTTGGTTTATCTATAGTTCTTAACTTGGCGATGCATTATTTGGTCTACATATAATATACCTATTAAAATTACAATAGCATATAATTAATGTAGGTTTAGCAACCACCAAAACTCCAAAATTAAAAACTATGCCTGATAGTGAAATCCAGCTTGGAAAAAACTATTTTACCAACGAGGACCAAATGTTTCCAGAAAAAGAAAACAAATTAGAGCCAAGAAAACAAATACTTTCAGAAACTCCAAAGGCTGCGTCATCGAGCATGGAAAATTTTGGTTTGTTTCAACTATTTTCTAGAGTATATAAGCAATTTGCATGTTAAGCCGGATCAGGTATTTTTGCAATAAGAGAAATATGAAATTATAAGTTTTTAGTAAGATCCAGTAGGCCATTTTCAACCCACGGCGGAAAGGGATGGTTTTTTAAATTCATTTTACGAAACACTTTTTATAGATTCACTTTTAGATGCTACAAAGTTCACTTTAGAAACCAGTGTCTTGCCTGGTATGTTGTAAATGTTGTCAATAATGTTAATTATATAATTATAGTTTTTTTTAAATAAGATCCAAAATCACCATTGAATACGAGTGTAAGCAATGTGCATGAACATTTGAAGTACTCCGCATCGGACTCTGATGTAAGCTATTTCCTAAGCGTTGTCATTTTAAAAACTTCTCATAAAGTAAAAATGTTACGAAACCATTAGTATCCGCATTTGATATGACTATTTTCTAATTAATTTGGATAGTAGTATAGTCCGTTGAGTCACGACGAAGAAAAGTTGTTATATTATGATTTTTTAGGTGGTGGAACTTGTAAATGGAAGCAAAGTTTTCTTGCCAAGATTCATTTTAAGACGGGCTGAAAACTCCAGCAAAACTGCTTCAACCATGGCTCGATTGTTGCTTGTAGAAACGTTTAAAATAGAATTTCTACGAACATGTTCATTGTATGGGCGCACGGCAAACGGTCCACATGGAAAACCTGCAGATTCACGGCAAGGGTTGTATAGACCAGCTGTTGACGCCATAATTGGTAATTGAATTGAATAATGGTCTTTAAACGACTGACAAAGATCCAAAATTCAAATACAAAATATTTTTCAATAGGGAAATCCAGAAAGTTTTTCAATGTCTTGCAATGGGCATCTTGTTTAAAATGTTCCCGCGCATGCGCACATTGTACAAAATTGACGTTAGACCATGGCCTACTTTGCGGTTGGCCTGGTTGGCTATGGTCTGACGTCAATTTTGTACAATGTGCGCATGCGCGGGAATCTTTTAAACAAGATGCCCAAGACATAGCAAAACGTTCTGGATTCCCCTATTAAATGTTTTGGTGTCAGCTAAATCTCTACTAGTGCTATATTGCTATAATCGAAAGGCACATATAACAATAATCAGGTCCCTTAACTTTCGCTTACATTTCCTTTCTCTTGAACCTGGGTCACTTGAAAATTTACTTTAAAAGTACAGCATGATAATATGTTACTTAACACTATTTAACATGCTTGATATCAGATTTCGTTTTGGATATCGCTTCTAAAAGAAACTGGAAAGAATGTAAAAAAGATATTGTGCGAACACTAGGAAACAAACTTAGTGAATTAAGAAGAGAAGAGATAAATGCCAAAAATTGAATATCCATAATGTTTCCGATTTTTTGATAATTGAATTGAATAAAATTTTCTTGAAGCTTGAAATCAGTTTCATTCAGTATGAACAGGATTTGTTCTAAAAAATATATGCCTTGATTAATTGAAAATTTATAGGTTTTTCCCCTTACTAAAAATTATTTCTTAAGCATAAAAACACGTTGCTACTTAACTTAAACAAACTAGTATTTGAAATTGATCAAAGTATTGATGAAGTTATAAATGAAATTAGACTAAAACACGGACTAAACCTATATTAAAATTGCATAAAATCGTGGTTTCTTTTTCTGATTTTGAAATTTAGTCAAAACTTTTATACTACCAGGATCGGAATTGAATTAAAACACCGATTATTCTGCGTTTAAATTTTGATGGAAAGAACAATAAATCGTGATTGTATTTTGAGCAGAAAGTCGATAGAAGCTGGGTATAAAATTTGATCAAGGTAATGATAAAGTAATATTTATATTTTATGTATGATAAAAGGGAATAAGATTTGATCAAGTATATTATAGAACAGGGATTAAAATCTGATCTGATGTATGATACAAGAACCAGTATTAAAATTTTATCAAGTCTAGGATAGAATCGAGATTACAATTTGATCAAGAGTAGAATAGAAGCGATATTAAAATTTGATCAAATGTATGATAGAGTCGCGATAAACGCTTGATCAAATGTATGATACAACCATGATAAACATTTGATCAAATGTAGGATACAACCATGATAAACATTTGATCAAATTTATGATAGAACCGTTATAAACATTTGATCAAATGTATGATAGAACCACGATAAACATTTGATCAAATGTATGATAGAATCACGATAAACATTTGATCAAATGTATGATAGAATCAGGATAAACATTTGATCAAATGTATGATAGAATCACGATAAACATTTGATCAAATGTAGGATACAATCGAGATAACATTTGATCAAATGTATGATAGAACCACGATAAACATTTGATCAAATGTATGATAGAATCACGATAAACATTTGATCAAATGTATGATAGAACCGTTATAAAGATTTGATCAAATGTATGATAGAACCACGATAAACATTTGATCAAATGTATGATAGAATCACGATAAACATTTGATCAAATGTAGGATAGAATCGAGATAACATTTGATCAAATGTATGATAGAACCACGATAAACATTTGATCAAATATATGATAGAATCACGATAAACATTTGATCAAATGTATGATAGAACCGTTATAAAGATTTGATCAAATGTATGATAGAACCACGATAAACATTTGATCAAATATATGATAGAATCACGATAAACATTTGATCAAATGTATGATAGAACCGTTATAAAGATTTGATCAAATGTATGATAGAACCACGATAAACATTTGATCAAATGTATGATAGAACCACGATAAACATTTGATCAAATGTATGATAGAATCACGATAAACATTTGATCAAATGTATGATAGAATCACGATAAACATTTGATCAAATGTATGATAGAATCACGATAAACATTTGATCAAATGTATGATAGAATCATGATAAACATTTGATCAAATGTATGATAGAACCACGATAAACATTAGATCAAACGTAGGATAGAATCGAGATAGCATTTGATCAAATGTATGATAGAACCACGATAAACATTTGATCACATGTATGATAGAACCACGATAAACATTTGATCAAATGTATGATAGAACCACGATAAACATTTGATCAAATGTATGATAGAACCACGATAAACATTTGATCAAATGTATGATCGAACCACGATAAACATTTGATCAAATGTATGATCGAAACACGATAAACATTTGATCAAATGTAGGATAGAATCGAGATAACATTTGATCAAATTTATGATAGAACCACGATAATCATTTGATGAAATGTATGACAGAACCACGATAAACATTTGATCAAATGTATGATAGAACCACGATAAACATTTGATTAATTTCACAACAAAACCGCGATAAACATTTGATTAATTTCACAACAAAACCGCGATAAACATTTGATCAAATGTGTGATAGAACATGGGATCAAAATTTGATGAAAATAATGAAAAATTGCTTTGAAAACATTTTGATTAGATTTATTGAAATCCAAACTATATCAAGGTTTGATCGGCCCAATTTTGGATCAACTTCGTTTGATCAATATTTGATCATACATTTTCGTAAGGGATTACGCGTTAAAAGTTCATTTTATATTTAAATGATCAACTATTACTGTATTTACTTAAAAATGGAGTTGCCAGGCGCCAGCCAGAACTAAAAATCGTTAGTTAAAGATCGGATTAGAAAGACCACGGCTGCCGCAAAATCATGTAAAAAACTTTATATAGTTCTCACAATTCAACGTTGTTGAAATATAATTTACTGTAAGCACGTAAAATTGAAATTAACAAATTTGGTGATGAACTGTAATTTTGATTTCGCAAAATTTGAATCAGTAATTTACGGAGTAAATTA
Source organism: Phalangium opilio (assembly GCF_054372755.1). NCBI lineage: Eukaryota > Metazoa > Arthropoda > Arachnida > Opiliones > Phalangiidae > Phalangium > Phalangium opilio. The sequence continues at coordinate 3,487,082 of NW_028324204.1, forward strand.
CCGTTTTTAGAATATATGTTAATTTCACATCACTAGGTACGAGGGAATACTTGTCCTTAGAAGCAGAGAAACTACTAAAGGAATGGAAGGACCTGCCTTTGTACGTGCTTTGCCTAAATGTTACGACTTTCATCCCGTTTTTTCCGCTCTTAGATCTCTCTTCGTTTCCGGTTTTCTCTCATTGGTTAATATTTTCAAATATAGTTTTCCTCTTATTGGCTGCAGAGAAACGTTTTTTTTCGTCTGCAAGCAGCAGAGAAAGAACGGTCCTAGGCTTAGCGTGTTAAGGTTATTATGGTAAAAACTTAACTATTAATTAACCTTTTTCATCATGGGTTGTGAGTGTTGCTATGGTTTGTGTAATGCGCGGAGCAAGAGCCCCAAATCTAGTATTAAAGGTGCGGAAGGGGTGTTTTTTATTAAATTTCCTGATCAAAAGAAAAATTTGGAAAAATGTAAAAGGTGGGTCTTAGCATGTGGACGAAAGAATTTTACAATAGAAAACATTAAAAAATCGAGCTATGTATGTTCGAGACACTTTGTTGGGTTTCAAGGGCCTACATTAGAAAATCCGGACCCTGTACCTCTTTGTACAATATTAACCGAAGTTGATGTGACACCAGAGTGTATAAACACAACACCACCAAAACAAATTATAAAACACCGGAGATCTAACTCAGATTCGGTATGTAAATTGTAATTCCTATACGTTTTCTGGACTAAAAGTTTGTCCATTCTAGGTCAATGAAACCCCCATCGTGCGCAAAAGGTTTTGCCCAAGAGAACTGTGCTTAACTCCAATGTACAGACCCAATACAGAAACTTTATCACCAGTGAACTTCAATGCTGCGTCGAGTAAATTTAACATGAGTGATATATATCCACCTAAGGGATGGTCTCTCGAAGTTGTTGATGAAGGGTTTATTTTTACAAAGCACCAAAACAATTTTAAAGTTATCGAAGTTATAATTTTAACAAGTGTTGAGGATACCTCAACATGTTCTCTCTCAGTGAAAGTTTGGGAGGAATTTTTGAATCCAGAGACGATTTTACCCAATGTTATGATCAAATCTGCTAATGATGTTTATATTTTTCTTGGAAAATTTGATGATTTCACCATATGCCCTGGCAATAATGATTGTGATTTGGTTTCTTTGTATAAACAATCGCGAAAAACTCCTCTTTACTCAACACCTAAAAGCTATTTTTGCACAAAGCGAGAATCTGTATATAGCAGAAGTTGTTTGAGGCTATACAGGAAAACAAATGCTCACCGGTGTCACGAATGTTTGAAATATCGGTGTCAACTAAGAATGATGAAGCTTCGCAGTTTAAAGCGTTCCAAAGACAAGGGGAAAGGAACTAAAGCCAGGATTATTGTGTCTAAATCTAAGCAGAATTTGTCCCAGTCCAAAGAAAATCTTAGAATTATAGAAACAATGGTACGATTTTGTAAAGAAAGACTAAAAAACGAAGAGAGAGGTTCATTTATATCAGTTTATTTGGAACAACAAATTAAAGCCATGACCACCTCAAAGCACGGAATGAGATGGGACCCTATATTTCTTAAGTGGTGCTGCTATTTAAAAAATAAATCCAAGTTGACTTACGATTCTCTGAGAAGATCAGGAACTATGCGTCTCCCAACTACCAGAACATTATATAACTACATGCACACTATTACTAGTGCATCTGGCTTTCACGATGAAGTTTTCAAACAAATGGCTGAAGAAACTAGAGTTGCCATGTTACCTGAGAATCAAAAATATTTTATGTTGTTGCTTGATGAAATGAAGGTCAAGGAAAATTTAGTTTGCCATAAAAACACGGGAATTGTAACCGGTTTTTCTAACTTGACTAAAGAGCATAATGAGTTGGACGATATGGAGCGAAAAATTACAGAAAATAGCACTCCGCCATTGGCTACTCAAGTTCTCCAACTGATGCTCCGGGGGATTACATCTAATATAATTATTCCTTTTGCCCATTTTCCAAGCAAAACTGCATCTGGAGCCGTACTTTATAGCATAATATGGGAAGCCATAAGGCGCTGCGAAAATGCTGGATTTAGAATTTTAGGCATAGTGGGTGATGGGGCCACAAGCAATAGAAAGTTTTTTCGCATGTGCTATCCTTCAGATAGTGATGAAAAAGGAATTCCCTATTTTACCGAGAATCTATACGCTACTGACGAAGAGCGCCAGTTATTCTTTATATCTGATGCACCCCACGCAATCAAAACGTGCCGAAATGGATTGAGTAATAGTTTTTGCAATTCTAAAGCGAGAAAATTATGGAAAAATGGAGAAGAAATTTCTTGGAAAATTATTATGCGGCTATATTACAAGAAACTGAGAGAAAAAGGACAATTCAAACACTTGCCAAAGCTAACTTATTCCCATGTTTTTCTAAATTCTTATTCAAGAATGCGTGTGAATCTTGCCACTCAAGTATTAAGCGAAACTGTTGCTTCGGCGATTGAAATTTTGTTTGCAAAAGAGTTGCCCAAATATAAGGAAACTGTTAAGTTTATTAGAACTTTCAACAAATATTTTGATTTATGCAATGTTAAAAGTTTAAACGATGCTTCTCGAACCCTCAATGAGGATAAAAAGCCTTACACTTCAATTGATGATCAACGACTAAAGGTTAGCTTTGATATATTTTTATTATTTTAAACTTTTTATATAATAAGTTCCCTATTATTGCAGTGGCTAGAATATGATTTCATTGAGTATTTGAATGACTGGGAGAGGGATGTCAGAGCCAGACCTGGTGACTTTTCAAAGTCAGAGAGAGACAAAATGTTGTTAAGCCGAGAGACCATTGAGGGACTAAAAATGACTGGTAAATACTTTAGAAACACTTGTGATACCAAAAACTCAATAACGTTTGTTTTCCTTGTAGCCTTTTCAACTGCAAAAATTGTACGCTTTCTTCTGAATAAAGGGGCATCTTTTGTTCTTACACAACATTTGAACCAAGATCCGTTGGAACAAAGCTTTGGTCGTCACAGATCGGCGTGTGGAAGGAACACCAATCCGTCAGTTTGGTTGTACGAAGCCAACATAGATAAATTAAAATCATTAAAGGGCGTTATACTTGAGGCTGTTGGAGGCAACACAAAATAAATAGAAATGGAAAGCCCAAATGAAAGTTGACTACCAGTCTTAAATCTTTTATTCCATCTTACCTTCCAAAATTAATTAATCAATTACGTGAAACATTTGATTATCACAGTTTAAATAATAAAAATTATCACTAAGAATATTACAAGCTTGTTTTTGGTCATTAATAGGGTAGCTTACACTTTGAGGAACATTAATTGGCACATGTTGGGATATGAAATTATCACAATTTTTTAAATTACCACAAACAGTTAGTTGTTTGAGAGTGAAAGACTTTAGTTTTTTTCTTTGCTGGTGACCTCTCTCCTTTCTTTGGGGAAGGGGGGCTTTTCTTTCTATTATTTTCAGAGGTAGTCTTTTTTAAATTGCTTTGATCAAAAAATGAAACTTTGGAGGAACTTGGTTTAATAAGGGCACTTAGTCCTGATAAGCCCGAAGTTAAAACGATGGACTCCTCATTATGTATTTGAGCTTTTTTCGTACTTTTCTTTTGTTTGTTTTCTTTACAAGTATTAATTAGTTTGTTTTTATCACAGTGACTGACGGAATTTTGATTTGTAAATTGCAAAAAAATATCTCTATCTGGATCATTATCCAGGAAACTTAAATCATTGCTAGGATTTTCTTTCGTAGAATGTGTACAAATGTCGCATTTTGATTTAGCCGCTTCACTCTTTTCTTTCAAATCTTTTCTAAGGGCTTTCTTTGTTTTCAACGCTTCTTTGGTATTGTACTGATACTGGTCCATCACGTCATTGACTAGGCATTTGCCCCTGGTATTAAAAAAGGCATCTAATATTTTAGAAAACACCTTGCATTCAATATCATTTGGGTATATTTGAAGCCAGTTCTCCTTAATTTCTTTGACTTGTAATACCGCATTTATTCCGATTTCTTTCAGTTTTTTGTCCCTGGTTTTACTTGGAGATTCGACGTAAAACTTGTCAGAAATTTCTTTTACGTTTTTCATCAGATCAAAAAACTCATCTGTCACGTTTGTTAATCTTCCTCTTGTTAATTTGGCTATCCAACGTTCCGACGGAGTAACCATCTCATTTGCTAGTTCATTATCTAGATCTTTTTTAAGTTTGGCTAAGTGATCTTCTTGTTTCTTAGCTTTTGAGAATGTAGCATAGCCACTAACAAATCTTAAGACATCATTATTTATTTCTTCTTTTTGGGGCCACTCGATGTCATCTTTTTCTAAACTTTTAATTTTATTTGTTTTTTTTTCATGGGCTACGAGAACTTTTTCAATGCCAATTTTCGAATTCACCATGAACGTGGAATAATACTTCTCAAAAATGACATTAACAACGGATTTTTGATATTGGATTGGAAGCAAAGCAAAACTAGCTAGATTCCTTTCTAAAATACTTCTAACCAAATCATTCTTTCGTTCTTTACGACATAATTTATTTACTTCTTGCAAGTATTCTTCCCTTGTGGTGTATGATTTAAATGCAATTGAATGCTGTAATATTGAATGCAGCTTGCTTAAACTTAGCTGATTGTTGCTTAATTGGATTAATGATTTTTCAACGTTAGTTTTAATATCGGGGTCTGCATATTCTTGGGGAAGCCTTATCTTCAATTCATCAACAGTAGATTGTAAGATATATTTGGTTTCACATTCATCATCTGCAAAATAGGCTTATTATTATGATAAACTTATATTTTGATCTATATTGGTAATAAAGCATTTACCTTTATTAAAATTCGCCATAATTTCGAGCTCTTCAGCCATTGATTCAGATGCTCTGGAAGCATAAGCAGACGCCAGGTTTTCAATTTAAAATTAAGCTCCGCCTACTTTCTAACGTTAAAATCAAGACGTCATAACCGGAAGCAGAGAGAGAACTGTTGCCTGTAACAACAAGAGCCCCTAGTTGCTATTCCTTTAGTAGTTTCTCTGTTAGAAGCGGGCAATTATTTGTGTGGCACCAATTTATTCAAAATCACAACAATGGTTGCCATTGTAATTTGTTCCACCTATTTAATAAAGATAGAAAGAAATTATCGCGTCAGAGGGGGGGGCTATGATTTATCAAAACGCAGTGACTAGTCTTGACCAGGGATCCGTGTAAGTTTATTAGCAGGAATGAAGAACGGTTAGTATTTACTTCAGTGCGACTCATAGATCCAATCCCTTCAATTCGTAACGAAAATTTTAGTAGTGATAGCTACCTAGATATGCAGACATCCAAGATGGCCGCCACCCCAAGATGGCCGCCATCCAACCAACTCCAACCAAACTTCCAACCCTAGATTGGTTTCAAACCAAGGTTTTGAGACAAGTCCGGACTGGCCCGAGCTCTTACACGCTATTTTTAAACCCCATGACGTCATCTTATTAACTCAAACCAAAACTTAAACTATATTCATCGCTGGCTTGCTAGTAATGGGCTCGATTTCGTAAAGAGTTAATGAACCCGTAAACAAAGAAGAAAATGCGGCACAGCATATTGGGAGGGTTCCAATTGTAAATGATATTTAAATAGCTAGTACAATAAGCATATAATTATAAGTCTGAAAAGAAAATACAGATTTACAAATAAAAATTTTTAATAACATAAAGTATATACAATAACTAGCAAAAAGACATGTATAATAATAACAAAGATATTTACAAAAGAACCCACCACCATTAAAAAATGACTAGACACCAGTCGAGCCAAACCCCCCACTCCCACGAAGCGTTGGGGTTAGATTCTAGAAACAATATATAAAACGTGTTACACGCTGAATCCTAAATTAAAACTAAAGTTATTTACCGCTGCTTCCAACGGCCTTAACAATAGCACCGGTGTAACTATTAATTGGGCAACTCTATCGCCCCGCCGGACAGTGTAGGGGGTTTCCCCTACGTTGGCTATGACCACTTTCAGGGGGCCCCGATAGTCGGCGTCTATTGTTATTCTTTAGAAATATTATACTGTTGGGCATTATAAAATAACTAATAAACATACCTATAGTCCCTTCGGCGACAAACAGCCCTTGGACCGTTAAGCTACTACGGCCAACAATGCGACCGTAGCTGTTCGCCGGTAGCATAACGGCTAACCCGGTCGACAAGATTTTGACACCATGCGGTTCAATCATGGTATCTACTGGACAATATAAGTCCAGTCCGGCCGAGTGGGGAGTGGCGCGACGAGGAGTTAGCGCTGCCGGATGAATTTTGACAAACGACAGGGCGGGTAATCGAGGAGCGGTAGAGAAAGACATCTTAAAGTGGTTGGGATTGGTGTTTAAGTAACAGAAGTTAAACAACTGATAACTTTCACCTTGAAACACGGGGCTTATATAGTAAATTATGGAGGTTAAATCTAATAGTGTCTAGCTTTCAAGATTTTTAAGAAACTATTTTTTCGATAATAAGGAAAAAAGTTAATTAGGTATATATTCATAGAATGAGAAATCTCTCCAAGGTCTAGGTTTATTTTTTCTATATGCAAAACTTGTCTAGTCACGATTTAAATAATTCAAATAAGATCGTGTGATATTAAAAATTTATGCGCGAAGGTTAAGAAGGAGTTACCTTGACAGAAGGCCGAGGGGTTAGGTTTTTTTTTTATGGGTCTGCAAAGTTTGTTTGAGCCTGTCTGGGTGTGATTGGAATAATATAATTCGAATAATATGCATAAGATTTCCTTATAGGAAAATTTTTTGATGAAGGTTAAAAGTAATTATTTTGGGAGGAAGTGAAATTATTTTTAACATGATTTAAATATGAATAAACGTATATTAATATTAAACTATAGAGGTGTTTTTTATATGCGTATCTACGCTAATATCCTTCATAATCTCCAGTATCAACTCGTCAATAAAAAATGCATTTAAGGTTAAATTAACAAATCGCTTGTTGATACACTTAATAAAAGTAAAATTAGGTGGTTTTATGAAAAAAAAAACCATATCTGGGCCTGTATTCTAAAAAAAATGGCCCTGAGATTTTGGTATAAAAGCTGGAGCATCGGCAGTAGATTTTCACAATCGAACTACCAGCAATGAGTCACTATCAAGAATCGCAATCGCTCTCTCAATCACTTCTTGAGTCTCCGCCGTCTTCTCCCGGGGATCGACCAGGCCCTAGTCGCGGTCGCCGCGCATTAACCCAATTTGTAAGACCATCGCCGCCGGAAGTTCTTATCGACTCCGACGACGATAGCTTTGTACAGGAGGTACTCCAAAAAAATATTGTCGGATCCAGCGGGATCGAAGGCTCTTTTCGCCTTCGAAAAGACGGTCAATACTACGAGACCAAAGTCCCCCCACGCCAGGGGGATTTCTACGTGGATCTTGCAATCTACAAATTCTCGGACATCAAAAACTCCCAGCCCGATAAGGTCTGGGAGTGTGACCACAAGAGGCTAAAGACAGTCCTCAAAAAAAACAATAGTGAAGGCGTTAAATTGATTAACGCCTTCCACAAGCTGGTGGAGGCCGTCAAACAGGACGAGGAGGCTAAACAGCAGCCCCCCAGTAAAGTACGTATCTATTTAACAATGAATCTGCAAGCCAAGTTTTTTCTAATTGTTTTATTTCTGATAGAAATTCAAAAAATGAGTTCGAGCAGCAGCAGCGGCAGCGACTCGGAGGGTAGTGAGAGGGAGGAACACGCGCAGGTAAACCGGTACTACACAATTGAGCGGCAGATTGACAAAACGAGTCGCAAATGGCACTGTAAACAAATCGATTTGCGTATAGCTTTTAAAAATTTGGATGACATCCCAACGAGAGATTTTTTTCGAATTTTTCGAAAAATTCTCGACGAAGTTATACGTAAATTAGTAACCGAGAATCCCGGGTATAATCGGGTTCGATTTGTTTTAAGTTCCCCCGGATTGACGACCCCCGTTAATATTAAATTTATAAAAATTGACAAATTCACCAGTAAGCGAATTATGCGCACCATCTATAGAGTAACGCAATCTAGTCGGGACTTTGTCTTTAATGGTGAAGATTTTCAGTTTGACATAATTTTTTTAAACCTCGATGCCAATATAGGGACTTATTATAAATCCATTAAAAATAGAACTTTGGTTAATTTGGATTATTTCGTTAAACAAAATAACCAATTTATTTTTATGGAGAATAATGATAACCTTTGTTTTGCTCGAAGTTTAGTTCTGGGTAAAGAGATGGCCGATCGCAATTTTTGTCAACAAAATAAGCAAGGTCCGCCCTTTAACCAGGACAATTTTAACAAACTGAGGCGCAATAGCACTCTTCAAGGTAATATTGCGAAAATCTTGCACAGAAAAGCCGGAGTCCCCGAAGGTTTCGTTACTCTAGAAGATATTCAAAAATTTCAAAATTATTTAGCTCCCCATTATCGGATTGTGATAGTTGATGCTGCGAATAATTTTACCGTATTTTTTAAAGGACCCCAAGCTCCTAAATTTATCTATCTCTTAAAAATTGGCGACCATATCCACCCTGCAAAAACTTGGCACGGCATGATGGGGGGTTGTATCTCTTGCGATTTATGCTTAAAATCTTTTTACAAACGTGAATTGTTAAAAGAGCATAAATGCCCCGAGGATACAAAACCCTATATATGTTTTCGGTGTCAAGGAGAAGCTTTTCATTTAACCAACGAGGACGTTTTAAAACGCTGCGACGAATGCCACCGCTACTTTTTCCCGGGCCCCTGCTACGAAACTCATTTACTTAATGGCACCTGCGCGAGCCAAAAACGATGTTTAGAATGTGGGCGGCTGATGGGCGAGGATCACGACTGCAATCCGGAATGCTCTCAATGTAAAATAGTTCATCCGCCAGGTGAACATTTTGTTATGCCTTTGGAAACCAAAATGAAAGCCTCGCGGTTTATTTATTACGACATTGAGACTATTCTTAGAAATAATATCCACGTCCCCATTTTATTAGTTTGCGACGTGCAGACTGAGGCTGGCTTTGAAACCAGAATTTTTTACGGCGCCAATTGCGTCGAGCAATTTTTAAATTATTTATTTAGCATAGAACAAGTAGTTTTGACTGGACAAAAACGTAAAACGTACCGACCACGCTTTACTAACACTCAAGTCGTAGCTCATTACGCGAAAGCTTTTGATAACTTCTTAATTCTCAACGCTTTAATTCATAGACATGTCACCCCTGCCGTTATTTTTGACGGCAGTAAAATTTTAATGATTCATCTCGAGGGACCGCAAATTAGATTTCTCGATAGCTTTAATTATATTAGTCAGCCTCTGCGTAATTTCACCAGCATGTTTAACCTCGGCGATGTGGCGAAGGGATTTTTTCCATTTGATTTTCATACCGAAGAAAATCTAAATTACATTGGCGTCATCCCTGAAGCTTCGTACTTTAACGTAGCTCAAATGAAGGCCAATGATTATCGAGATTTTCAAACTTGGTACGCGTCAATGGAAGGATCTATTTACAATATCAAAGAGGAGCTTATTAAATATTGCATTCAAGATGTCCGAGTCCTGAGACAAGGCGTCGAAGCTTTTAGAAAAATTTACGTTGATCTAACAAAATTAGACCCTTTCTGCTTGAAAAATATCACTTTGGCGGGTGCTCTAACAACTATTTATCTTAACAATTACTATAAACCTTACAGCATGGGTATCGTTCCTTCTAATGGGTATAACGCAAAATTTAATCACAGTCAAATTAGCTTAAAATATCTCGCTTGGGTGGAGAAAACGGAAAACATAAAATTGCGAACGGCTTTAAGCTATGGCGGTGAATATCGCGTGGGTCGCTATTTAGTCGATGGCTATAGCGAAACTCCGCCCAAAATCTACGATTTCCACGGTTGTTACTTTCACGGTTGTCCATGTCAAAAACTTAATGTCTACAATACCCAACTCAAGGCCAGCAACAGATTTCTGTACGAGCGGACTTTAGATAGAGAGTTGTTTATTAAAGAGAATATGCCCGGCTACGAGTACACATCGATTTTTGAGTGTCAATTTGTTAAGCTTTTAAAAGAAAACGCCGAAGCTAAGGCCTTTTGCAAAAGTTTAACTTTTCGACCTCAAATATCAGCTCGTAGCGCTCTCTATGGGGGACGAACGGAAAATTTTGTTCTCAACTGCCACGTGCAAGGTGAGGAGAAAATTTTCTACAAGGATATTATTTCTTTGTACCCGAAAGTCTGTCGTGATTTTCCGTACCCTAGCGGCCATCCCATTATCTATAACAGAGATTTTGACAAATCGCCAGGGTGGTATTTTGGTGTTATGAGTTGTCGTCTGCTGGCCCCTCAGGATCTCCACATACCCTTAATTCCCTTTCGCAGCGGTGGTAAATTAGCCTACGCCCTCTGTCGCACGTGTCTAGAACTGCGAGCGGAAATCTGCGATCACACGGTCAATGAACGAGCTTTCGAATCAGTCTGGCCAACGGTAGAAGTCTATGCCGCTATGAAGCATGGTTATAAACTCCTCGATATATTCGAGGTTTACCATTATCCAAAAACGGAATATTTCTTCGCCCAGTACATGACTGATTTTATCGCCTTGAAAGTGAAGAATTCCGGATTTCCCGCTCACGCGCAAACGCCTCTGCAAAAAGAGGCGTATATCGCCGATATAAACAAGAATGAAAAGCTTTCTCTGACCGTGGCGGATATTCAATCAAATCCTTCCCTGCGTAATATCGCAAAAATTAATTTAAATTCTCTTTGGGGTCGCATGGCATTAAATACGGGAAAGATTCGCAGCATCTTTATCAACAATTACTACGAATTGATACGATACGCGAGCGATTACACTCTGGAATTAGTCGACTTACGGCCAATCACAGATTCAATCGCTCTCTTATCGTACAAAGCCAAAAGCGATTACATTCTAGACTACAAACTGGGGTCGGCTATTGTGGGTAGCTTCGTCTCGTGCTACGGGCGACTCGAATTGAACAAGATGCTGCTTCAATTGGACCGCGCAGCTTTGTATTGTGACACCGACTCGATAATCTACCGCCATCTACCGGGAAAGTTTGACATTCCAACTGGCAATCATATTGGTTGCTGGGCGGACGAACTCGGCGGTGATTATATAACTTCCTTTTGTAGTACCGGTGCCAAAAGCTACTCGTTTCGCACTAGCAAAGGAAAAGAAGTCAAGAAAATTAAAGGGTTGACGTTAAATCGAGAAAATCTGGAAAAACTTGACTTTGAAACCTTTGAAAGTGTGGCGATGAATCCGGAAAAGGAAGTTACAGTCAATGTCCCTTTTAATTTTAAACGGGATAAATACAAGCTGCAGCTAGAGGCCGTTAAAATCACCAAAAGATTTCGCCAAACCTCGAATAAGAGATTGTTGAACGCCGATTTGACAACCAGTCGACCCTACGGTTTTAAAGAGTCAGCATCCGCTTCAACATCTCTCGCGCATGAATTACGAGGCTAGGCGAAGACATACTTTCGAGGGCTTGTGGGAATCTTGCGTTCCCATCGAAGCCCTGGCCAAAGACGGTTTCTATCTTGCAGATGTAGAAACACAGACGACGCGCTGCGCCTTTTGCGACATCGCCTTGTACCAGTGGCGTTGCACGGACAGTCCATCCAGGGAGCACCGCAAGCACAGTCCATCGTGCGCGATGGTTTCCAAAAAGCCGTGCAACAACAAACCACTGCGGCAGGGGCTTCCCGACTTCCCGACCAGCGAGGGCACGGATGTTTGCGACCATCTGGTCCAGACACGCCCAACCACCAACGAAGAGCGGTCGGGAACCGAAAAAGTGCGCGTGCGCATCCATCCGTCGTGTTCGCTACAGTAGTGCGTGTTTACATCCTACCACCCTCCGAGTCGCGCGTCAACTTTAGCCTCCTCAACGCCCAACGCTTCCGCCAGCGTTGTCTGGAATTAGAAGAGAAACTTTTTAAAAAAACAATTACTTCATAGGGGAATTTTTTTTTTGGGTAAAAGGGTTTCGTTAATATTGTTTAAATATTTTCTAATTTGTGTTTATTAAGGGTCTTTGGTTTTTGGGCTAATTGTATTTTTGATTATATATATTATATATATATATATATATATATAAACTGTTAATTAAAATAAAAATGTTTATTAATCAAGATGAATCCAGCCGAGTCGGTCTCGCATTCTTTAAAGTTCCAAACACCCGCCCAGTTTCTAATCGTGGGGCCAACGCAAGCGGGGAAGAGTTTTCTTTTAAGTAACTTATTGCAAAATCATCAACTTATGTTTGACCCGCCGCATAAACAGGTTATTTATTGCTACGCGGCCTGGCAACCAAACTACGAAAAATTGAAACAATTGATTCCGGGAATTCAATTTATTCAAGGCTTGCCAACGGCCGATCCGGATTTTTGGGAAACTCATCGCGACTCCTACTTGGTATTAGATGATTTAGCTAGTCAATTAATTAAACGTTTCCTAAAGGTAGCCAGTCGCGAATAATTTCCCAAAACTCTTCGTATTTTATAATAATGAAAAATCCTCGCGATGTCGCCTCTATTCGTTATCTAGCCCAACAGATTAGTCCCGATAATCCGAAACGTATTACGGATGCGTACAGGCTAGCCACTAAAGAACCCTATAGTTATTTGGTAATTGATTTAAAACAAGAAACTCCGGACAACTTACGGCTCAGATCTCGAGTTCTACCTCACGAGGCGCCTATGTATGTGTATGTCGATTAAATTTAATTGTCATTTGAATAATGGCGCCGCGCGTTAAACAACGATCAGGAAAACGTTCTCGCCTCGTAGTAGCGCGTCCCTCATCAAAATTTGCTAAATTTGTCCCCTATTTACAGAGTCTACGTCAAACTAGCTGTAAACAACGGCGTACACTCTTAAACAATAGTAGCACGCCTCAATTAAAAAGCATTCAAACAATTTGTAAGAATTTAAAGGGCGGGGGCATTTTTTTAAGTAAAGACCGTAAAAAGAGGTTGGCCAAGTACAAGAAAATTATTAGACAATTAGGCTCGAGTACCTTGTCGCAGAAAAGCAAAAAGAAGTTGCTCTTGCAGCAATCAGGTGGATTTCTCACGACGTTGCTTGCCGCAATTTTGCCTTCAATTGTGCAAGCAATAGCGGCTAAACTATGAAACAAATGGTTCTTGTCCCCGCTAGCGCCGTAACTTCGACGGCGGCGCAAGAACATTCGGCCTTGGACCGAGAGATTGATGATATTTTAAAATCGCCATTGAGTGCTCGTGATAAATTATATAAATATTTAGACGCCTTTAATAAATATTTAAGTATCGAGAAAAAAATCCCCTTACCAAAATTTGAAGTAACGATGCCTTCAATGGCGTCTTCAGCCGCGTCTATACCGTCATTATTGACCACCTCTAAAACGCCGCCTCGAAAAAAACAATCTTCATGGCCAAGTTCTGCCCCGTCATCTCCCTCCTTAAGTTCTTCAGGTAGTGCTTTTACCACGCCGCCACGCTATAAAATTAAGCCTCGGGAGAGAGTTTTAAAAAGCGAAGCCGGAACTCCTACACCTGATGAACTTTACCAGCAATTTGGGCCAACCTATGTTGGCGATATGGTAAAACGTCAAGCTGAAGTTTTGGCGAAAAGCTTGCAAAAAACATTTTTCACGCCAAAAAGAGAGATAGAAGAAGAAGAGGGGGCTGTCGGATATGCAAATCGCGATGACGACGGCGATTTTCAAGAAGAAATCGTCGATGAACAGGAAAATATACCAGAAGACAACGCGGAAAGTTTAACGGACCTAGAAAACCTGTTTGAAAGCGCCTCTGCCAAGCAGAAGAAAAAAAAACAAAAAAAGCCTCGGAAGAAAAAAGATGAACTTCAAAACTTAGGACCGCTGGTTCCATCTAACGAGAGGAGAAAGAGGCACAATAAATGGCGCGATATTAATTAAATGTAATATTTAGACAAAATAAAAATTGTTTTATTGCGAACAATATCTGTGTACATGTTTTTTTAAATGTAAAGATAAATATAATAAAGCGACATAATCGTTAAGTTTAAGATTCTGATCATAGATGCCGTCTAATATCGTCTTCCTTGAGATTCCATCGGCCCTTAGTGTTAGGTACAGACAACAATGGATGCCGCACAGTTGAAAAAAAGGGTGTTGAATTTGATGCTTGTTGTAAACAACTCTTTTCCCGTATCGTTTTAAATTAACCCTATAGAATCGTGGCGAATTTCCGTATGTGCAGAACATTTCCACCGTGTCATTGCTGCAATAACACGCTATCCAATGCTGTCCAGCCTGGCCAGATGGTTCATTGTTAAATACGAAGCAAAATTTGGATTGTTTAGGACGATGCGGTAGCTTGTCCACCGGGAAGCAACCCAGGTAATAGGGTCGCGTCCTTTTGTCGCAAGTTAAAAGAGCGTTTATTTGCGAAGTGTTCATAATTGGCTCTTGACGAGGCCCGTCTCAGGTAACGAGACTTTTTGCAATTCGGCGGCGTAGAAGACGCCCAGAATTTCTTCTCCCTTCAAATCTGCTACTCGATACACGGGTGGAGACCTTGGTATGACGTCAACAACGCGTAATATTTCGTCAGTAAAAGTCCCACCAGAGCTAATTTTTCTAAAAACCCGACTGGCTATAGAAAGACGCACGTGGTCGCCAATTTTAAATCTTGGCGCGTATCGATGAATTCCGTTAGATTTGCCGTACAATTTATTCCAAATAATTGATTCGTTATCTATATTAACATTTGTCGGCGCTATGCCGGTAGTTGAATGAACCCGTTCATTATAAGCTCGAGTTATTAAAGGTAAATATTTCACGTAATTTTTATTTCCCGTGGCCGTTATAACCTTGGCAATCTGCTCCTTAATTGTTCTTATAAAACGCTCGGCTAAACTAGCTTTATGCTGACTTCGGGCAAAATGTATTTGCACATTGTTGCGCTTCAAAAAAGAGTCAAAGTTGCGCGAACTAAACTCCCCACCAAAGTCAGCGTATATTTTCAACGGAATCCTCTCTCGAAATATGGTTTTGAAAGCTTCGATAACCTCGCCAGATGTTTTGTTTTTAAGAGGTATTGTCCATCCGTACCGGCTTAGGACATCAATGACGCACAAGACGTAACGAACATTTTTATTAAAACGTTTTAATTTTGGTAGATCCATCAAATCAGCTTGAAAGACATCGTCCATGCTCGAGGCGTACACTTGGTTGGTTTTGAAGCGGAAGCGTCTAAAACGATGTTTCGTGTAGGCTGGTTGTTTCTCGAGAAAGGCGGTTAATTTTGCTTTGGACACGCCCGGTAAAGCTTTTTGTAGCCTGGCTAGCGACCCATAAGCGGCCGGATTAGCCACGTCGTAATAAATTTTTCTAATTTTAGTATCCATATTGTAGCGAGTGTAAATAACGACTAAAATGTTTTCCCAATAAACAACTTTATTTATTATCCACAAAGGTATTTTAAAATCACAATATCAGTTAAACAATTACTATATATCAATACATTTTTTTAAAACATCCGTCATATTTAATAACCATAAATCAAGGCGTTCTTTAAATCGGCAAAATTGTTGGTAAAATAAGAGTAAATATCCTCTTGATCATCTAACCATCCATTTTCATCCTCAAACTGCCTTAAAATTTTGTTCCGGTCCAGTTGAGGCAGCGCTTCGTGCAAATTTCGCTCGATTCGATCACCGAAATTCGTGTCAAATTCCGAGCAGCTTTGAGAGTGGCAGATTTGTTTTCGACACTCGATGTTGCCGCAGGTGGAAGTGACGTCAAACAAAGTGGTGGTCAGCTCGTTTAAAATTAATTCACGCATTCGACAGACAGCTATTCCTTTAGCCTTGATAGTCTCGTCAATGAGAGGCTTTAAATTGAGCAACGTCTGCCAGCCTGTTTTGTCCAGGCTGAATCCTTCGCTGGTGCTAAAGTTGAGGAAATAACGACTTCCGCTGCCTCGTTCGTAGTGTCGAAGATCAATTAGCCGTTCTTCTTTCGAATTGACGAAACATTCCAGCTTGAGGCGTTCTTTGACGGGCAACCAAATATGATAGCGAGGAATTTTTCCCTCGAGAAAAGAGGTGATTTCATTTTGAAACCGAAACAAAGCGTACCAAGCGTTGGGTTTTAATATAGTTTTTGTACGCGTATCCGATCTTTGAACTAAGATTTTAGGTTCGATTGATTCAATGACGCAAATGTCGAGCTTCGGCGTGACGGTGTGGACTTGGTGCATGTTGACTCGCGACTGATATTGTATTTTTAATGCTTTAGTCTTTTATACGTTGGGGTGATTATAAATAATTTCTCTGTTTTTAGATATAATTAATTGATTGTTTGGAAATTCGGCCATAACAATGCACGTGACGTTCTCGGCTAGCGCAGCGCTGAATCTTAACGATAAACGCAAGTTACCAGTCTGGGGCATGGAATTTAAACCTAAAGACGCGAGATGTTCTCTACTCAAATCAAAAACAACGATAAAAAAGCCTTTTTTATATAAATCGTAAGATATAATATTCCCTCGGTCAAGACCTAATGTGTCGAGCCCCTCGAATAAGGAATTGTAACATCTAACGTATTGATCATCGGCAAAATTAGGCGTGAAAGGTATATCGGGATAATTTTGAGAGTTTAACGAAAATTGCATGAAATCGAGATTGAAATGTTGGAAGTTTAGGGGGTTGGAAGTGGCGTCCCCCACAAATTTACTATTAGCAACGAAAGCGACGACAGTTCGCGATGGTAATGGCCCTGAAAACAAGCTGTCCCTAATATAATCTTGCGTTCCAGCAGTTATTAAGAAATTTTTCATAACAATCGAGTTTACTTCGTATCGAGCGTTTATTCCGGAATTTAACATTTGGGCGTGCGCTATTTGCAATTCGGGATTAACCTCAATCTCGCGCGTAAACAAGGTACATTCCGTTAAGTCAATCTTATAATTTTTGTTCTGCTCATTGTGGATAATGGCGAAATCCGAGGAGCTGCGATGCAATCTAATCCGAACCTCAATATTATCTAGTAAGAATTTGGGCGTTTTAAACATATCCAGAAATAACTCGCCAATTACGTCGCACGTCTTTGATTTGGCGACGCGTTTACTGCGCCGCCCGATACCATTATCTTCTTTGTTAATATTAGCATCTTCGAGAGCCGTGGCCGGTTCAATAATTGTATCCAAATAGTATAGCATAGAAGTTAACCACGAGTTGGCCGCCGTTTGCCCATAATTTAAAAGTACTTTCAAATAGGCCATGTATGGGAACATATTATTAGGTTGCTGGACAGCAACGCCATTAAGAAATAATTCTACTTGACAAAAGAGCGCGGCAATTATTAAATTTGTCACCGAAACTTGCTTCTCAGCCGCGGGAACGACAGTCCCATCGCTATGTAAGACGCGAAATTTTAATCTCAAAAGAGTTTTAGTCAAATCCAAGTAATTGTTAGAGGGGGGTATAATAAATTCGACATATTTAGCATTAGTTAGCGGGGCAATTGGATAATGAGCTGTTGTTTTAGTCCCGACAATATTATTGTTCACCACCGGCTTTTCAAAGACTTCAAAATCGGAGAGAACGCTTTCGTAGGTCGACATGTTTAGTCTAGAAAATCGCGTTTAGTGCGTCTCTTAGTACGTTTGCTCCGGCTTGTTTTAGCAGTCCTCTTTCGTTTTCGGCCCGTTCCACTCTGAGTATTGACAAAGCGGTCCACGCCTTTATGTAGTAGGGAATTAATAGATTGTTTGACATTTCTTTTAATAGATTCACGTGGTGATATGTTGGGGTTTTGAGCATCGCTAATAACTCGGCCTGTCAAACCAACAGCTTCGGACGCTAGCGTACTAAGGGCTGGCCTAATAAAGGGTGTAATTTTGCGCAATAAAGAATTGAAAATTCCGCCAACACTGAAACGACCTCCGGATTGGAAAACGTTCGCGTGTAAAGATGGCAGAGACGATCCTCTTTGGAAATACAGAGTATATCTATTAGGCACCATTGCTAAAGATCTATTGACGCCTACGCCTAAAAAACAGTTTAATATATACCTTGCCTATATTGAACGGGATATTTTCCCCGTAATCGGATTTCAATTCAATTTCAATTTCTTGTATATTGCTAATCGAAATTGGATAAAAATCGATATTGTTAAATATTTCCTGGTTCTCCTCGGCTAGCAGCGAAAAAGCAGGCATTTTTATGAAGCGTAAAAGAGGGGATTGACCACCACCTACTACCTGTTGCCGAATAATATTGGTATAGACAAACATGGCGTCGACGCCTCTCATGATATCCGCAGGGTAATCTGATGTCTCGTTATTAAGATACCGATCTAATTGATTGGCACTAAAGCCTAACAGCCTCCCGAGCCCTCTTCCGGGTGTTGTTTTGGGAAACAAAATTGAAACCGTATCGGTAAGTGTTGAAACCGTGACGCTTCCGTCTACATTTTGCGTAAAATTAAAACTTTTCCTATGCGCCGGGGACATGGCTTCGCCCATGGCACTTAAAACATCGCTAATATGATAATAAACCCCGGGAGGAATTTCACATGCAAAATTGTCAACTCGTTTGCCTTGAGGGTTATCCTGTTGATATCCGGGTAGGGACGGCTGGTCAGCCATATTTGGGTCTTCTGGAAATCTATCCACATCGTATTCGCTAGTCCAAAAATTATTATCCGCTGTCAGGGTCATTATTCTTAATCGAGGATTTACCAGAGCCACTCCCGAATGACTGTGTTGAAAAAATTCTCCCTCTTCGGGAATGTTAAATAACTTGGCCATTGGTCCAGCTACCGAGACGCGAACACCTGGCTCTATTTCGATACGAACATAAAATCTATCTTCCAGAGCATTTTTGAGAATGTACATTTTAAAATACTGGCGAGGCATATATTCTTGAACCCCCAATAACTGGTTTATGATTTTTAAATGTAAAGAGAAGGGAATTACGGCCCCGCTTGCCGTAAAATCGCAAATATAATCGCCCGCGGGTATTTTGATTTTTGCGACACTAGTCTTAGTAAATAGATGCATTAGTGAGTCATGAACGCGATAATTTACAAATGTGTCATTAGTTGTTTTTGAAATGCGTAAAATTACGCTCTAAAGGTTTAGTGGATAGAAACGTCCCACCAACGTATTCAGCTTCTAAATTTAATATATCACGCAATTCCTTTGGGAAGAGCATTTCAATTTTTGCCGGACAATGGATTCTAAAATAATGCTCCGCTCCTTGCTTAATAACGCTAAATTCGGCCTGATGTAATCTTAAAGGGTCAAAATTGCGCGCAGTTATTTGGAGGTTTTCGGCAATTTCTTCATAAATCTTATAATCATCTGTCGATCTAAACTCGCCTGACACTTTAAAAAAGAAATAAAGCCAGGGTTCTTCCCAGGCGGTATAGCGCTTTATGGTTCTATTGACTCGATATTCTATGTATGCATTGTCTTTGTCTATAGTATATTCTTCTAACGTCATGCTCAAGGGTCCTAGTTGGTGTTTTCCGGAGTAATATCTATCGGGGTCAGCGCCAAGCAATTTAGCTACTTGGGGAGAAAATTTAATTTCCACCCATTCTGGTGTTTTGAAATTATACACGATAGCATACCCCCAATTATCTACTGTGTGGTATGTTACTTGAATTTTTTTAAATACTAATTTTTCTAAAGTGTTGGCTACGGCTCGATAAAGCCCTTCGGCGTTTTTCTCTGGCGTTTTACTGGCTTTAAAAGTTTGAGGTAAGAACAATACTGTGTAATTGTCATAATCTTCAGGGTTAATAGGCTTAGGCTCTTCGGGAATAATTGGTTCAGGCTTTTTTTTCGGCGGATCAACCGGCTGCGGAAACAAGGGTTTTTCATCAACCGGTGGTGGGGAGGGAGTCGGTAATACGGGTAGCTCTGGAGATGAGGGGGGTGTGGGCGAAGGCGTGGGTGTTAATGGTTCAAAGGGGGCGAGGGGTCTTGAGCGTGGGGGCGGTGGTGGAGTGGAGGGTTTTGGGGGTGGTGGCGGAGAAGAGGCTTTCGGGGGCGGTGGTAGGGTTTGTTTCGGGGCTGGTGGTGCTGGTGCCGGTGGAGGAGAGGGAGGTTTTGGGGGTGGTGGCGGAGAAGAGGCTTTCGGGGGCGGTGGTAGGGTTTGTTTCGGGGCTGGTGGTGCTGGTGCCGGTGGAGGAGAGGGAGGTTTTGGGGGTGGTGGCGGAGAAGAGGCTTTCGGGGGCGGTGGTAGGGTTTGTTTCGGGGCTGGTGGTGCTGGTGCCGGTGGAGGAGAGGGAGGTTTTGGGGGTGGTGGCGGAGAAGAGGTTTTCGGGGGCGGTGGTAGGGTTTGTTTCGGGGCTGGTGGTGCTGGTGCCGGTGGAGGAGAGGGAGGTTTTGGGGGTGGTGGCGGAGAAGAGGTTTTCGGGGGCGGTGGTAGAGTTTGTTTCGGGGCTGGTGGTGCTGGTGCCGGTGGAGGAGAGGGAGGTTTCGGGGGTGGTGGCGGAGAAGAGGTTTTCGGGGGCGGTGGTAGGGTTTGTTTCGGGGCTGGTGGTGCTGGTGCCGGTGGAGGAGAGGGAGGTTTTGGGGGTGGTGGCGGAGAAGAGGCTTTCGGGGGCGGTGGTAGGGTTTGTTTCGGGGCTGGTGGTGCTGGTGCCGGTGGAGGAGAGGGAGGTTTCGGGGGTGGTGGAGGAGAGGAGCGTCTCGGGGGTGGTGGAGGAGGGGTTATTTTGGGTAATGGTGAAGGTTTTCGTTTTGGAGGAGGGGTTATTTTGGGTGGTGGTGAAGGTTTTCGTTTTGGAGGAGGGGTTATTTTGGGTGGCTGTGGTTGTACAGGTACTACGGGCTTAGCTGCAGTAATAGGAATTGGAAGAAAGGGAGTAGTTCGCGGTAAAATAGGCATAGATGGGGCTACAGGCTTATATTCCGGTTGAGGTTTTTTTCTTATCGACGGAACTTCGTGGCTAGTTTTGCGCTTCAGAGCTGTCTTAGGAATATACTTGTAATCAAATTTTTTTTTGAAACTATTTCCAACATTTTCAATTTCGATTTCAACGTAATTGTTAGTGTAATTTAAAGATATTTTTCGCGCATGCTTTGATACAGGAAATTTGGATATAAAAGGAACGTCTTCGAAATTATTCCCCTTAAACTCAAATAACGTGGATAGGGGAGAGCCATCTGGTATTTTGACCCGTATGTTTTCATCGCCTAAAACTTGCAAATAAACGGGAAAGTTTAAATCTAGCTGATTATTTGCACGAGCTCCGTCTTTATATTTATTAACTAATTTAAAAAGTAATTTATTTTTTAAATACGGATGAGTTCTAACATCATCATTTAAAAGCTCTGCAATATTTTTAGGAAGTTCGTACTCCTTGGTCTTGGAATAAAGGTTGGCTGGTAACTCTAATTTATAATATTCAACAGGCTCACGAACAGCCGTATAATTGCCACGATTTGGATCTTCTATGACCTGAATTTCGAATTTGTTAAAATCTTCGCTTATATTCACCCAATGATTTGGAAATATGATTTCTGCCAACCCAACTTCATAATCACTACTCAAATTTAAGGGCTGATGCAAATAATTTTTAAAACTTGACTGGGTATTGTTTGGATATATATCTAGACACGTATTAGACGCTAGAGTTAAAAAGAAGTCGTCATTCATGACTGACGCTTGTTTACCAACTAACACTGATCTCTTAGGCTAACGTTATTTTATACATAAAAAAGATTGGCCATGGCTCGATGGCTGAGCCAGGATTTGAACCTGTCACCATTTTAGGTATCACCATAGTAAACCCTGCCTTTACGCATTGAGCCATGGACAATCTTAAAAAACACTCCGTTTATTTTCATCAAAACAACAAAATTGTTAGGCCTTTAAAGTCGCTATCCTTGAAACATCTACGTGAATAGTTAATTAAACCGCATCCAATAAAATATTTTCCTCAAAACAAGGAAGATGTTAAGTCGTCATCCTCGAACTATCTACGTCAATAGTTAATTAAACCGCATCCAATAAAATATTTTCCTCAAAACAAGGAAGGTTTTAAGTCGCCATCCTTGAACCATCTACGTCAATAGTTAATTAAACCGCATCCAATAAAATAGATTAAAGATTGGGGGGTCGGTAACAAATAAATTTATCGAAAGCATTGCCTAGAGAACTCTTCTAATATTAAATTTGACCTCGATCTTTTAGTATATAAGAACCGTGTTTTAAAGAGAGAGTTATCAGTTGTTTAACTAGACGCTTATCCATAAAACTACTCAGTACCAGTACGAAGATGTCTTTACCCGGCGATCGTGGACTCACACAGCTTTTGTTGCGTGAGAAGAGACCAAATTCGATTGTTCCATCCGTCTCTTCTCAGGAATAGCCTGGGAAGAGACCAAATTCGATTCATGTGCCTCGATTTCCGTAACTTGTTTTGTAATCTTTACTGGTTACATGCACAAAAGTTGCGGAAATTTGCGTGAAGTCGCATTTTTGCGGCCCACCACTCAACGTCGGCCATGGTTTGGGACCCAATGCAGGAAATAGAACAAAAAAAACCAGGTCGAATCATGTTGAGGAGGTTCATGAATCGACCTTCATTGCGGTGTCATATGCATCCACACAACTGACTACCGCAATGAAGGAAGTTCTGGCGCCATCAACCAGACCTGCCGAGTTTAATTATTTGTTGCTCGTCTGGTTGTTGGCGCCAGGACTTAATATGACGCGTTTTCCATCATAGAAAATTTTGGAGTTGGTCTCTTAAAAGTCGCGTAAAATTTGTGTGAAGTCGCTTCTGCCATCCGAAAGCACAAAGAAAGCTTGATGGTTGTGGGTCAAACAACCAGACCTGGGCCGGAAGACCAAGCCGCGCAGTGGCTCGGATGTAACTTCCTTCGGGAGGTAAAGGATCAACGAAGAATTTTACGGGACATGGCCCGTAAAAGCTCACAAGTCCGGCCCCACCGCATAAGGTTCTACGTACCCTGCACCTATTGGAACACGTTCCCTTCAGTACGGCTCTAACTGGAATCCTGACTTCGATGTCCTTCTCAAACTTAACAATTTCACGACATCAACGTGGCTCTCTTCAACGCTGGATACATTTTGGACCCAAGAAGCGGCAAAAACAACCAAGCCACGTCGAAACGCTAAAGATCTTCGAGAACCGATGGAGGGCTTCACTTAAAAGGTTGTCTTCTAACAATCCTCGACTACCCTGCCTGTCTTTCATCAAAATTCATCAGGCAATGCTACGTGAGAAGAGACCAAATTCGATTGTTTTTGGGCACACCGCGAGTAAAGCCTACAGTTCAAAATCAAGAAGTGCCAAAACCAACCTGTTTTAGATCTAAAAAACCTTGTTGTTGTCCGGTAGAAGCGCCGATAAATAACTTTAGTTTTAATTTAAGATTCAGCATGTAACATGTTTTTTATGTAACATCTTTGTTTATATACTTGTTATGCTCTATTTTATTGGATATGTTATTTGTTATTAAAAAATCTTTATTTATATATTCGACTTTGTTTCTCAGACATATTTAAAGGTTTTATGGCGGGAAATTCAAACAGAAATCTGGCAAAATAACACAAGTCTGGGTTGGTTTTGACTCGTTTGCGGGCCTAGCATGGTGGAAGGCAGGGTAAGCTGTTTTTATACAATAACATACATGGCTGGAGTTGGTTGGATGGCGGCCATCTTGGGGTGGCGGCCATCTTGGATGTCTGCATATCTAGGTAGCTATCACTACTTATTTTAAATTATCTAACAGGCTCACTTAAACTACATTATGATGACGTTGCTGACGGTGACGGCCAAAAATACATCGTTGCTTTTTACCTCCGCCACAATGACCAGCCTCTTCTTTCATACCCCCCCCCCCATGTCAAGGAAGGGTGTCGTGGACTTTGACGCACTCAAAAAGTACCCTGTTCTCTATTCCCGCTTCTAAAATTACGTGAATCTCTGTATTTCTGTCTTGACTAGATAATTGAAGGTTTTCATGTGTACTGGAATGGTTGTATATATAATCAGTGTATAAAGTTAAACGCGGATATCTGTAAAATTATAAAGATATCTGAACAGATATAAGATTAGAAATCGTTCAGATAGCGCTAGGTCGGATGAAAATTATCTCCATATCGGATCAGATTTAATAACTGAAAGTAAATACGACGTTCAATGAACTGTTGACGATTTTGCGGGAAAGATATCGTAATCAGATGTCATAAAAGAAGAAACAGTTCATAATTTTAACCACTACTCAAGCTCGATTAGTCTGTTTTCGGTGACAGTGTCGAAACCTAAAAAGTGTGCCCCTTTAACTAAACTTTATGGAACTTTTTTGAATCTTATAAAAAGCACATCCAGAGCATTAAAATTCTAAAGGTCAATCAGGGGGAAAAAGCTTAAAACGGAAGAGAACTTGAATTTTCAGCCGAGCAGAATATTTTTGAGAGGGCGGCATATCACTTAAAAAATTAATCAAATTAAATTTGTAAATTAAGACAAATCATAGTGCGGAGGGGTGGGGTTAAAAAATGTGACATGGTTTTTAGGGGAGGTGTCTGAGAAAAGCGTGACGAAGCGTGATCTGGGGGGACGGGGGGGCAGAAAATGCTTTTTTTCGCGTGACGTAGTTTATGGACGGTCGCTAGGGTTCTAAGCCTGTGTAAAATTTTACTTTTTCATTGTTACCCGGGCGTTCTTCATCAACCCGGTTTATTTTTCATGAGGGGATTTGACCTCCTGACAAATTTTACAGGACGTAACGTATTTTGCTATATCTTTTGTCATGCCCTCCCACGACTAATACTTTCGGACCCTATCTAAAGTTTTAATTTTACCTTGGTGACCCGCCGCTATCACAGTTTTTCTAGGACGTTGGTGGACTACTATTCTACTAACAAGTTGTTCTTCCTCACCCGAGAGACTAACTACTACGTCTCTATAGACAATAACAACCATTAGGTTGCAGAAAGGACAAACTCTTTTTACCCATTTACTAATTTTGTCATTTTCCCATCAACACCTGTTTCGAGAGATACCCTCAATTTATTAATATATTTGTCTTCGGAATGCGCCCTTTTAACGGCCTCCGTATTTAGTTCTAAGGGTCAGGGGTGCTTAATTTCTACCACATTTGTCTGTGTCTTCTACAGCTTCCGGAATGCGCGTGAGCGCGTCAGCAACTACGTTAAGCTTACCAGGAGTGTAAACAATTTTAAAATCAAAAGATTGGAATCGACTTCTCCAGTAGGGTCTTTAGCGTTCTTGAGCTAATCGTGTGATTTGTGATCTGTCAAAACTATAAATGGTTTACCCTCCAAATACACTCGAAATTTTTCAATAGCACATATAATTGCTAACGTCTCTCGTTACGTAGCTGAATATTTTCTCTGAATAGGTTCAAGAGTTTTACTAGCATATTGTATAACCATATTTACTCCATCTATTTATCACATTAAAATTGCACCAATCCCGCAGTTACTCGCATCAGTCTGTAGTATGAAAGGCAAGTCAAGCTACAAAGTCTAAGACACTTTCGTTTCTATTTTGTTTGCGACTCAGTAATTGTTCACAGATTGAGGAGTCGTTTACATGATAAGCGAACTCCTTTTTAACTATATCCGTAAACTCTGCACTATTTTGGGGTCTCAACGGTAACCATCTCGACCAAGGTCCATATCTTTATTTTCCGTAGCCTGGAATTTGTCGTAAATCGACCGGAGACAATACCAAAGCCTAATTTAACAGACCCACAGGCTTTGGACTTTCTGGGTTGCCGGACACCATATCTTTTACTTCCCTGGCTCGGACTTTAATGCGATTTTTAGTTCATATTAGACAAGTCAACTCATCACCGCACCCAGAAAAGCTGGTTTTGGTGACACGTGCGATGGAGCCGACAAGAGACCTACCACCACGACAAGGTTATGAACTTTGGTAGGGAGCGAATAGGGACAGTGGGAATCTCGTTAATCCATTCATGCGCGTCACTAATTAGACGACGAGGCATTTGGCTATTTGAAGTGCATCACCGACCAATGGGTCTCAGCCATTTGATTTTTAAGGAATCTTAAACTTATTGCCTGCCTCGTTTTCCCTTTAAATATACCCATTCATTTTAAATTGCACATAGTAGCGCCAAAGGCGTCCGTCCCAATAATTAGTGTGTTTGATTGCAATCGCAATTCGTTAATTGTAATAAAATTATACTTCTGAACGAATCGTTCAAGTTAAATTGACATAAATTTGGTATAGGTCGCTAGACTACCTCTAATTGTGGCAACCGCCAAATACCTTAATTGAGGTGACCGTAATAGTGACACAGACTTAGGACAAAGTAACCCTCGGGCGCCTACCACTATCAAGTTCAGTGGGCTTATGACGACCGAGCCGTGCCTTCAAATTAGCATACTTATTATATTTAGCATTGAACATAGAGTCCAAGTTTGCAACAGTGGAGTCCCATGTAATTGCAACTTCTACAATAACCTTCTTAGTTGCCATCTCCACAACCGCATCAGGCTTATTTCGGGCACCGTCTTGATTGACAAGAACTCGCTCAAAGGTCACCGTCGCGCCGTAATTCTTTGCTTTTATAGAATTTGAGACTAACTTCGCAATGAAGTTATGTCTGTGGATTCTGAAATTTTTAACGCTGGGACAACATTGAAGGATATGGAATCCAGTTTCCTTCTCTTTGCGACAACGTCTACAAAGCGTGTCCGCAGGGTTGGAAGACCTCTTATTAGAAAGAGTCTTGGTCTTAAGCAACTTACCTCTCATCCTGACTGCGTTTATACGATCCCTATTAGAGAGAATGTTGGAATAAGGATCGAGCCATGCATTACTGAGAGGGGACTTTCGAAAAACTTGAAGATCCTTGGTCTGCAAGTGAGAAAACGCTGAATCAATTCGGTCGGACAAATTGTGCTCAGTGAGCGTCTTAAATTCTTTCTTATCCGAGCCCCAATAGTTTATATTTAGGCTTCTATAGGCTTTATCACAGACATTGTATATTGGTGCGTAATTGAACAGCGCCTCAACCAAGGGATCATTAAGCCTCTGGAGCCTACCCAGATGACCACAAAAAAATTTCAAAATCCGATGTTCCAGATCACGACCACTTAAGCCACCCTCTCTCCACGGAAAATGGACCAACGCAGTGGGAAACCCTTGAGGTAACTTAAGTATTGATTTAATGAGAATACGAAGAGACTTCGAAAAGGCTAAACATGTAGAGTAGGGAGATAATAGTGCCGAGACACTAAAGACATATTTCGGTAGCAGGTAATTGAGTATCAGATTCATCTTCTGATTGGGCTCAAGGGCACTTTTACTGATTTTAGCTGCCTCTCGACTAAAATCTTTGATATTAACTTTGCAGTCAGTATCGCAGAAAAAGTCTAGCCCCAAGTACAGTATAGGAACCCCCGGGTTGACCGAGCTCAACTTATGCTCGCCAACAATGAAGTCAGGGAGATGGTTTCTCCTTTTTTCAGTTTTCCATTATAGGTAAAACTGAAATACTGGCACTTTACCGGATTCACCTGTAAGTGGTGGTTATGAAGGAAGTCAATAGATTTCCAATATAATTCCTCCAACGTAACGTGGTTATCAGCCACGAGGAAGATATCGTCAGTGAACGCCATTATTGAAAGATTGGCGTTATTTTCAAAAGTCACACCCTTATTGTCGCTAAACTCCCTAATCAAGGGTTCCAACACCACATTAAAAATGAAAGGCGAGAGGATCACCCTGTTTTATTCCTCTCGTGAGCTTGACCTTAATATTATCCGTTCAAGTAGAACTCCGTGGTAGACTCCTTACCACCCATTATGACTCTGATATACGTTTCAGGGCGCCCGACGTTTTTTAGAGCCTCTGCAATTGACAGGTGGGACACACTATCAAAAGCTTTTGTTATGTCAATAGCACACGGGAATAGGTTCCTCTTGTTTAACCTTTGGTGTTTTATGGTCCCCTGAAGTAGGAAAGTATTAGCATTAGTTGCGGAGCCAGTGCAGAATCCTGCCTGACGAAGGGTGGAGGGAAATATTCGAGTTAGTCTATTATTCAGCACTTTTGAAAAAAGTCTATAAATGGTGACGCCAAAGTAATTGGACGAAAGTCGCTTCCAGACAAAGGAGCCTTCTTCTTAGGAATAAAGGTAGTACGCATGTCCTTCAGAACGCTAGGGATTTCACCAAATTGCAAAAAAATTGTTATGGAGGAATGTAATGACTTTTACATTCATCTTTTTAAGGAGGTAACCGTAATGCATCCAGACAAGGAGCCGACTTGGAGTTCATATCGTTCAAAGCACCAGAGACTTCAGCTTCCATAATCAAGTCTACAAAGCGCTCCA
Source organism: Phalangium opilio (assembly GCF_054372755.1). Taxonomy (NCBI): domain Eukaryota; kingdom Metazoa; phylum Arthropoda; class Arachnida; order Opiliones; family Phalangiidae; genus Phalangium; species Phalangium opilio. Next base: position 3,515,488 of record NW_028324204.1, read on the forward strand.
CCTGACGCTTTGGTGCAGCAAAAGGCATTGATTCAGAGGAGAAAATACCATCGTACACCTGATAAAGCTGCAACATCGTAACTATATTCTCCTCCGTAGTATCCCCATGAATTGATTCAAAGGCGAGTTTGGGATTTTACCGGACTAAAGGTTCTGGAGTTTAGCATATTCCTCCACTCGTTTGCGACGACGGTTTTAATTTGCAGCCCGGTGAACCCTTTTCTTAGCGGGCTTTTGGTTCTTAACCCTGCTTTCGGACTTATTCCTTTCATTAGGAAGGCACAAGCGATTGATTTGCATTAAATCGTTTTCCCTGCATGGGCGTTTAGTCAACTCAGACAAGTCTGCATAGTTGATATTTGTGTCTGATAAATAATCAGGCCAGTGGTGTTGTGTAAAAAACGTGGGAGGGACTGTCTCACCACAAATAGAACTTTCCTCAATAACTGAGGAATCAAGTTCTAAATCGGCACTCAATAAGTCCAGAGCCCTTTTGTATCTAAGCGACTTTCGTAAACAGGTAAGCGCTCCTTCGGTTCTATTGCCAGAACCGAGTTGCGCATGCATAGTTTTGATTAGATTAGCGACAGGGCCGATATGAGAACGTCGAATCTCGAGTTCTAATCGAGCAACTGTCTCGATTTCAGATTGAGACCACAGCCTTCCTTTCCCTTCAGGAATTTCCTGACTATACTCGATCTTATGTTTGTGACGACGGTGCTGCGACAGTCCAGATTTTGATGTAAAAGAAAGTGCACAAATGTCGCAAAGGAATCTCAGACCTGGAGAAAAGGTTATTTCAGGTTCTAAGCACCATAACACAGTATCTCCACTCTAATTTGAGTGGATAATTTAAAGTTATAAAATGGGCCAAGCTGTTGTTGGCCGCAATAATCGTAGTGAAATTAACTACGAAAAAGTATATAGAGCAAGATATGACTCCTCAGTCTTTATAATACGCACTGATGGCATCCAACACACGTCAGAAAGCAAAATAAAGGCAAAATGAGCGTGACTGCCTAGGTTTTAGCACAAGGCTGACTCTCTAACCTCGTCCCGACTCTCGCCACGTGAAGGCAACCTAGTTCAGATTTTAAGAGAGACATAGTTACTCCCGCCGTTTACCCGCGCTTGGTTGAATTTCTTCGCTTTGACATCCAGAGCACTGGGCAGAAATCACATTTGGGCAACACCGATCAACGGCCATTGTTTTAATTAGACAGTCGGATTCCCCTCGTCCGTGCCAGTTCTGAGTTGGCTGTTAGTTGCCGACCGAAACGGTCGCGCCAGGCACGAGACCCAGCACGCCGCGCAGCTGAAATATTCCACGGGAAGGCCCCGACGCTGGTCCGGGCTCAACCAAACCATTGCCAGTCGGTCTCGCCCAGTCCCGGTTCAGTGCCAGACCCGCTTCGGACCTCAGCCCGATCGTCCCAGCCCTCAGAGCCAAACCTTGTTCCGAAGTTACGGATCGGTTTCGCTGACTTCCCTTACCTACACTGTAAATTTTTTCTACATATTGAGAACACATTTAAGACACTTTAAGATCCCTATATACTGTAACAGTTTTAGATCACTCAGCGCTTGCAGAACTCTAGAAACAGTCGAGCCAAAAGCGATTTAAATATGTGCTTTAGTGTTCTAATATTTAATATATGAGATCTAGTAGTGCACCAAAGTGATCTTAAATTGCGATCTATTGGTGTGAATTAGGATCACTAGCGTAACTAGTTTTGATCACTGCAATTTTGGAAATCACTCTGAGATCACTTATGTTTTTCGATACGACCACTGAGTGATCTCCCGCTACACCCTCTACCGGTTCATTTTCCACATAGGACAATCCTCTAAAAGTTACTAAAGTTTAATTTTCCTAACCCTATACTTCGAATCATAAAAAAATAATTTTCAAATAAAATTCAAAATCAGTTTATTTCATTCAACAAAGCGTATATATCAAACTTTGTTCCAAATTTTCATAAAGTCGATTCAACCTTTACCGCCTTGGAAGCCAATTTATAGTAGTTGTGCTTCAATACTAGCTATTTTGCTAGAGCCATTATTTGTATATACTGTTTCGGGTAATTTAACTCGAAAGAGTAATATATAGCAATAAGCAGACTTATGACATTCGTCAATTCCATGTATTTTTCCGCCAAATGTATTTTAAGTCCAATTATGGCGCAATCATTAGGTTCATTGCCCGCGAAGCTTATTTCAGCCATGGGAGGACCCTCTAACATTTCCTGTATTATATCGTCAAATTCTTCCGTCTTCACTTGTTTTGTAATTGGAAGAGATTTGATGCCCTTCGATTGCGTTACAGCAACTTTTTTTTTTCAAATATACTCCATGCTTGAAAGTTTTTTCTTTCATTCTATAAAAACAATAACATTTGCAAGACACATTTACCAAAATGCGACATAATTTACCTTTGCAGTCAAGAATTTCTTTGAAAACACCATTATTGCGTTGAAAAACACCTCAACATTTTTGTAAAACTCATCATACACCTTAGTTCCAAGTGTTAGGCGTAGCTCGTACAAAACTAAAAAACCTTGAAAATTTTAGTTTAACCTTTTATCATAAGGCCTATCTGCGTAGTATTAATTTCAAAAAGACCGCTAACCGCTCTGCCATTTTCAAAACATGGGTAAAGAGTAAGAAACGGCGCAATTGAATATTCTTTTTGGTTTTTCAAGAAAAAAGTGGGATTAGGGTATGACTGCCGAAGTAATGCCTTGATGGTGCCCCAATCAATTTTTTTCTTTTCCCATTCTTTCTTTTTTTTCAGTTAATTCTTTAATGTCATCTTCATCAAGAATTTCGCCAATAAAATTGTCTCGAGAGTAACTGAGTTAAAATAAAATAATTTTTGTTATTTTTTCAACAACAAAAATACATTGCTTGAGATTACCTAATTGGCTTAGATTTTGGCGTTTTTACAGTTTTGGTAATAACAACTGTTGGAACTACCCCATTACTTAATTGTTCTGTGCTAGAAATATCAACAGATACTGCTACAATTTTCATAAATCCTTTGGCTTGGTTAAGTGACGCGTCATCTTGAAATCTTCTTTGTTTCCCTCGTTTCTTTCTGATTTATTAGACTCAAACATTTTGTCAACTCTTTCTACGTTTCAATTCAATGTAAATATCGTTAGATTATATACTCAGCTCATAGTTTTACTTTAAACTTAAATTCGGATTGCTATTTTATATACCTACCCACGGAGTATTTCCAGACATTTTGAGACATTCGTACTTCTCAATCCATCCACCGTCATTTGATTGCAAATTCTTGAGTCATTTACCCAACGCAAAGCGCATTCCGATATAAAAGTGGATCAGTATCCCTTTTCCGTAACACATTTGTTTAGGAGGGCGCTTGTGACAAGTGGGGAGAAAGTTGGTAGCTCAATCCCTGCTGCAAACAAACAATTTTGCATACTTTCACTTATATGTTATGACCAGAGAAATAATTAATAATTTGCAAAGGAAAAAAAGGAAATTTAAAAGTAAATTAGTGAAAAGTTAATGGAAAGCCTTTAATTAAAAAATATCTCTTGAATAGTGCCAAAAATATTGGCTAATCTAGAATAGAAAGCAAAACTTTAGGATAAATAATAGCAAAATTGTAGGAAAATACATGAGAAAACAATTATAGGAAATTACAGGATAACAATTAAAAAGTAAGAAATAAAAGAATTCTAGTCACCGTGGTATGGGTTTTAACTTTATATAGATTTACCTTCTTTAGACTTATCAATTTCAATGGTAGAAGAGATACTAGGACCATCAGCCTTTTTTAAAATCATTAATTGGACCTATTCGGAAACGATAGCATTGTAGTTAATTAAATTTTTATTGAATTCGTACCAGGTTCAATTAAAGTCTTTGAAAACTTTAACTACATTGGAAATTTACGAACATATTGAATAAATACATAAAAGACAATTTTAATAAATACCTTCTGCTATATCGGTACGAGGATTCCTAAAGTTAGTTATGTCACTTTCAACGACTGACGAAACAATTGGACTTTCCACATTTGTTAAATCATTGCTTGCACCTAGAGAAAAAGTGTCAAGCTTCTCATTGTAGCCGTAATGAATATCTGTTGAACTACCGAGACTCTTACTTGGCTCCGAATTAGTAACCTTGAGAACGTTACCAATATCAGAAGAGAAGTTTGATTGCTCAAGCACCTGAATATGGTTATTACTACCTAGAATATATTTTGTGAATTGTAAGTCTCAGCTTTAAAATAGTTTTAAATAAATGTGTGTGCACTTGCCATCTTTGGTCTCTTTGCTTCCCGAGTTAGTGTAATTAGTTTTTTGAATAACATGGTTGTTACCATTTCTTAAAATGACTATAAAGAAATGTAAAATCTGAAATGTGACAAGCATTATACCTAAAGCATACAGGGTGTTTCTGAAAAGTCCATCACAAATTAAGGGGCGTGTTTATGGGACCAAACTGAGCGGAAAGTACCAAAGAACATGGGGTGTACAACATTTTGTTACGGAGATATGGCCTTCCAAACATTCGCCCCTAAAACAAGGAAATATCCAAAAATGAGGAGTAACACTTAAGACCGACTAACCAGCTTGTTTAAAATTACTAGACAATTTCAATAGCCTTTAATCGAACAATTGATTTCTACCTTTACTAATCAGAAGCGTATAAATGAGTAGAAGTATGCCTACGGTGGTAATGTAAAATTAATCCCAAGTGACATGATGTTTCAAGATCTTCCCAGCACCAAGTAAAATGGTTCTGATTGAAGGGACTTTTATTAGCACAGCGTAAACAACGTTATTTTCAGGAATTAGTCCAAATGTCCACGGGCGGCATTACAAAAACGAGGCAGTCTTTCGAATGATACTTGGACATGTTGGAAGATCCCTGGCTTGTTCCTGTTATCTCAAACCGTAAAAAGCTACGCAAATCTTCATCATCACGGACAACACTCTTGTACGTTAGGTATGACCTTGAGAAAACCTAAAAGGACATCTCGAATGTATTTGAAAAACCCATCTCCAATTAAGGGGCGTGTTGTTTGTTTCCAACAGAGTAAACTCGCCCAGAGAACAATTACAATGCAGAGCCACGTTTCGGCGTTAATGGCCCACAAAGGTGGTCCCAAACAAAAGAACAAACTTTAATTTGTTTCGTTCAGTAAGTGTTTCATGTGTCATAGATAAAACGCCATGATTAATGCACGAAGAAAATGTTATTGACAAGTTTTCGGACCGCGATGCTGAAATGTGGTGGTGCACCATCGTGCATGAACCACATTCTGTTTATTAAACCTAAGGGTACGTCTTCGAGTAGTTCTGGTAAATCGTCCCGTAAGAACTACAAGTAAGCCACACCGTTTAACCTGGGCTCTAGGAAATATGGCCCAATTAAATTGTCACCCACAATACTACACCACACGTTTAAGCTGAATTGTACTTTGTGAATTCTAACGCAAGTTGCGTGTGGTTTTTTCTTAATCAGCAAACCAATTGGCGGCTGCTTGTTTTTGGATCGTCCTCGAAAATAGTGAGAACTTCGCCTATTCTTAAAAAACAGAGCACTAAAACAGAGCACTATGTTTTTTAAGAAAGGAATAAAAGAGGTTTCACGTACATGTGTTTGTTTTATTAAACTCATAATTCAACGAAGTCTGTTACAATGCCTTTCTTCACAAATGCCGAATATGCGGATATGCACCTAATGTATGGACTAGCCGAGGGGAATGCCGCTGCAGCTGTACGCTTGTATCAGGAAAGATTTCCGCAGAGGCGACTACCAAATCGACTGACGTTCGAGGCTGTGGACAGACGTTTGAGGCAAGATGGACGAATCCAACCGGCTGGACCTCAACCTAGAGCGAGAGCCATCCCAGAGGCCGTAGAAGACGAAGTTCTCACCATTTTCGAGGACGAGCCTGAATCAAGTACCCGACAAGTTGGTCGCCGATTAGGCGTAAACCACACGCTCGTGTGGAAAATCCTCAGAAGCCACCGGTTTCATCCTTTCCATGTTCAAAAAGTTCAAGGTTTGAATCCAGCGGACTACCCACGACGCACGGCGTTTTGTCAGTGGTTTCTGGCTAAAGTAAACGATATCGATTTCCCACGGGATTTGTTGGTTACTGACGAAGCTAACTTTTCACGGGATGGTATTATTAACTTACATAATAAACATCAATGGTCCCAGCTAAACCCCCACGCAACTTGCGTTAGAAGTCACCAAGTACAATTCAGTTTAAACGTGTGGTGTGGTATTGTGGGTGACAATTTAATTGGGCCATATTTCCTAGAGCCCAGGTTAAACGGTGTGGCTTACTTGCAGTTCTTACGGGACGATTTACCGGAACTACTCGAAGACGTACCCTTAGGTTTGGTAAACAGAATGTGGTTCATGCACGATGGTGCACCACCACATTTCAGCATCGCGGTCCGAAATTATCTTAACGCGACCTTCCCTTTGCGGTGGTTAGGTCGAGGTGGACCTGTGGAGTGGCCTGCTCGATCACCCGATCTGAACCCTTGTGATTTCTTTCTTTGGGGCCACCTGAAAGACTTAGTTTATCAGACTGAAGTGCCCGATGTTGAAGAGCTACGTCGACGAATAATTCACGGCTGTCAAACAATTCGCGAAACTCCAGGCATTTTTCAACGTGTAAGGGAATCATTTGTAAGACGTGCTAATGTGTGCCTTAACGCGGGTGGTGAACACTTTGAACAATTTTTGTAACTAGTTGCAATTAAATGTTAAAACTTGTCAATAAATTCATTTTCTTCGTGCATTAATCATGGCGTTTTATCTATGACACATGAAACACTTACTGAACGAAACAAATTAAAGTTTGTTCTTGTTTTTGGGACCACCTTTGTGGGCCATTAACGCCGAAACGTGGCTCTGCATTGTAATTGTTCTCTGGGCGAGTTTACTCTGTTGGAAACAAACAACACGCCCCTTAATTGGAGATGGGTTTTTCAAATACATTCGAGATGTCCTTTTAGGTTTTAGTGTTGTCCGTGATGATGAAGATTTGCGTAGCTTTTTACGGTTTGAGATAACAGGAACAAGCCAGGGATCTTCCAACATGTCCAAGTATCATTCGAAAGACTGCCTCGTTTTTGTAATGCCGCCCGTGGACATTTGGACTAATTCCTGAAAATAACGTTGTTTACGCTGTGCTAATAAAAGTCCCTTCAATCAGAACCATTTTACTTGGTGCTGGGAAGATCTTGAAACATCATGTCACTTGGGATTAATTTTACATTACCACCGTAGGCATACTTCTACTCATTTATACGCTTCTGATTAGTAAAGGTAGAAATCAATTGTTCGATTAAAGGCTATTGAAATTGTCTAGTAATTTTAAACAAGCTGGTTAGTCGGTCTTAAGTGTTACTCCTCATTTTTGGATATTTCCTTGTTTTAGGGGCGAATGTTTGGAAGGCCATATCTCCGTAACAAAATGTTGTACACCCCATGTTCTTTGGTACTTTCCGCTCAGTTTGGTCCCATAAACACGCCCCTTAATTTGTGATGGACTTTTCAGAAACACCCTGTATACATAGTTTTAACTAAAGGGTTTTTTGCAATAATCGTGTCTTTTCATTTTCCACCCATGTACCTAATGCATTATTGAGTTTTGGTTTAAAATCTGTTTGCAGAGTGATGAATTATTGGGAAACTGGACATCAAATCCGAAACAGTTACCTATAGCAAGGGAATGCGTGCTCAAAGTATATGAAGCAAAAACAAAGATTGAAATTCTCTAAGACGTCCTTCCATGATGTCAGTCTCATGTTCATACTATTCGCGGCCTTGAACATGCTGTTCATATTGATCTTTTTCATCGAAATCTGGTATGCGCGAAAGAATTCAAGGGTAGAGCAAGCTCTCACAGATATGGAACTGGATATATACTTCAGTTAAATCACGGCTAGGACTGTTCACGAGCTCGAGGCAGCTCTGTTGGTAAGTCATTAGGTTGGGATTGTCATTTGACCCGCTTGCTGCTCGTTGCTTTCCAAAGTATCGTTCTAATGGATCCTGATTAAATCGTTCGGTGAAAACAAACTTAGCTCCTTTGCCGAGTAGAAATTGAGTCGCTTCAGTAATGGAGTTTACCGTAATCCTTAATCCTTCTCTGGTTTCTCGACTTAACAACATCTTGGATTTATCAAACCCTTTTGGTGCCACCAAATTTTCAACATCTTCTTCCCAATCATCAAAATATCGCAGAAAGGTTTCCTTTAGCCATTTAAATCGCCAATCATCTACGCTTCGATACGGATCTTGAAAACAGTTCCTTTTATATTTTCCAGTTGTTAAATTTCTTACGTTGACGGCGTCGAAAAAAATATTCACCATTTTAATAAAGGTTATTGTTTCCGAGGCGTCATCCCCGACTAGTCTTTCCATTGCAACCGCCATAGTCTTGCTCAAAACTTGTACAGCATAACTGACCTTCATTCTTGAAAATGATGTTAGATAAACATGATCATAACGAATTTTAGGGGCGAGCTTAAGACCTGAATCAAGCTCACAGTCTTTTTTAAATGTCTCTTCTACGTGAGACCATAGTGAAAGTTTAACATTCTTTTTAAAAATCTTGTATTTTTTGAGTTCCCACTGGATTCAAGACCATTTCGTAAATTTTAAACTAGATGTGGCACGTCTGAGACAATATATATCCCTTTAGAATACAAATTTTTGGTCTTATAACCAATTTCGGAAGGGTTGTCAACATTGCAACAACACATTTTAATTAATTTTTGATTAATTCCCGCTTTGTCACAAACAACAGTCAATATTTTCAATCGCTTCCCATAATATGCCGTAAAGCTCGTCAGCTTTCATTTTATCACACGCAAAATACGCGTAGGGGTATTTAAAACTTCCGGTCAAGCTTCTAATCATTAGTTGCATGACATGCGTTGCTAATTGTGGTGGTTTGCAAGGGTCCTCCTCTATAGTATCTATTAGTTTTTTAATCTTCTTCTGGCTTTCGTTGGAGTTAATGTGGCCTACAATCTCTGCATTACTAACGCGGTATATAAGATCTTGTTTAATGCTCATCTCCTCAATCATAAGAGCAAAGCATTTCTGATGATCACTAAGAGTTTCATGTTTCATGGCCTCTCTCATTTCATGTATAGTCTCTTTTTTAAAGCCACTGTCCGTTCCAAGGTCTTTGGAATAGTTGTAGAGTGTCCTTCGAGTCGGAAGTGTAAATGCCTGCCTCAAAGTTTTATAAGTGCTAGCTAATTTGCTCTTTATGTACATACACCAGTGTATTATAGCACGGTGCCACTTTTTGGGTCTACTGCTTTTAGCATTGGCCAAGCGAAGTTGTTGTTGTAAAAAGAATCTTTGAAATTTTCCAGGAATTTCAAAAGGATTACGCTCAATTGACTATTGCATTTCTTTGCTTTCTTCCTGAATTACTTCTACCCCATCCTTCTCAATTGATTTATGAATTTTGGCTAACAATGACTTATTTTTCCTGTATAGCACTTTGTTTTTAACCTTTAGAGCGGCGTATCTAATTCTGACGTCTTGAGAATTTAAAGTTTTTAGATTTGTTGGTTTTGGGAAAACAGTTCTGGCGTTTTTGCGCTTAACTCGTTTCATCAAAATTATTTGCAATAAATTACATTTTTGGCAATGGTTTTTCTTTTTCTTATAGATTAAATATTCACAATTATTTGAACGAAGGCTGTTAGATTTGTGAGAGTATTATTATTATTATTGTTGATGAGGCGGGGCTCACGCCCTAGCACCGATGCCAAAGGCATATTGTGCAACCTCATACTCAGGCCTTGAAGAGGCCCGTAGCCGCAGCGTAGCGAAGAATTCGCTCCACCGTAAAGGAGGAGACCCGCGAGGGCTCCACAGTGTGTGAATCAAAATGTTCTAGTCTAAGCGAGGCGAAGAAGTCGCACTTGCAAAGTACGTGAGCGGATGTTTCTTCCTTCTCCTGGCACGACCTGCAGAGGGGGTCGTCAGCAAGACCCATCAGATGGAGGTGCCTATTTAGCCGACAGTGTCCGGTCAGAAGACCGGTGGCCAGCCTAATATCCCATCTGCTGAGCGAAATTAGGTCTCTAGCACGAGACCTGCAGGGACCATTGACTAACTGTTTTGTCTGTCTCTGGCCATCCATGTCATGCCAGAGCTGGTTTTGTATGACAGTCATCCTGTCATGCAGACTCCGTTTGACATGCCCGTAGGGGATGGGGACGGCCGGCTCCGGCCCCAAGAGCTTGGCCTCCGCGCCCCTTTTCGCAAATCTATCGGCTTGCTCATTGCCATAATAACCGCTATGCCCTGGCACCCAGTACAACAGAACCCTGTTGCAGGACGCCAGTTGCGCTAGCAGATCAAGGCAGCTACGCACCAGTTGAGAGGTAATCTGACACTGGTCCAGCGCATTCAGGGCGGCCTGACTGTCAGAATAGATCCTCACAGTCCGTCCGTTATACCCTTTGTTAATGCAGTAGTCTGCGCAATAACAGATCGCGGCAATTTCCGCTTGGAACACACTAGCAAAGGTGCCCAGGCAAGCAGAAAAACCGACCCTTGTAGTTTGGCAGTAATAGCCGGCGCCAGCGCCGGAATCAGTCTTGGAACCATCGGTGAACCAAATAGTTTCACCCCCAGTGCCAAGAGGCAGCAGGTTAGTCCACTCGGCCCGACTGGGAAAGTGGATGCTGAATGGCTTAGTGAAATCAAAGCTGGTAACGGTTTTGTCAGAGCACATCGTTAACGACGGCTCAAGTGCAGCGTACTCCCGAAAGAGCTTCGTATGGCTGTAATCCCAAAGTCTTGGAACCCAACAGCCATTAATGTGGAGCCTGTAGGCCCCCATGACAGCCTCCTCCTCAATGAAAAGATGAAGAGGTAGCATGTCAAGAAGCACCTCCAGGGAAGCAGTTGGGGTCGATCTCATGGCCCCTGTAACACCAATGCAGGCAAGCCTTTGAAGCTTGCGCAGGGCAGCCTGCACCGTCTTCAGCCGGACCCTTGTCCACCAGACAAGTGCCCCGTAAGATAGTATGGGTCTGATGATCCCAGTATAGAGCCAGTGTACAGCCTTGGGGTTGAGGCCCCAAGTCTGGCCGACTGAGCTCCTGGTCCTCCAGAAAAGCATCTTGGCCTTCTTGATACACCGATCAAGATGCGGCTTCCATGTGAGTCTGCAGTCAAAGGTCACCCCCAGGTATTTCACCTCGGAGGACTTTGTCAGGACCTGGCCAAAGAAGGAGATATCATTGAACAGATCCTTAGTATTCTTCCTCGTAAACGGAACAAGGACAGTTTTATCAGGATTAACGGAAAGGTTAACCGCCTGACACCATTGCTCCACGCTAGAGAGAGCAGATCTCATAAGTGTGGTGACAGTATCCGGGAACTTCCCGGTAAAGACTATTGCTACATCGTCCGCATACCCGAAGCAGCTACAGCCCCCAGCACCCCCGAGTCTCTCCAAGAGTTCGTCCACCACCAGGCACCACAACAGGGGGGAGAGCACTCCACCCTGAGGGCAGCCCCGGCTGGTAGTCACCCCTAGAGAGTCCCCAAGGAGGGACGCCGACACCTCGCGGTCGGTAAGCATGGACTTGATCCAGCGGCCAAGAGTGTCGCTGATGCCAAATCTCTTAACAGCTTCAGTAATAACCGAGCTAGAGACCTTGTCAAAGGCCCCCTCAATATCGAGGAAGACGGCCAGTGAAATTTCCTGAAACTCGAATGCCCTGTCCAGGCAATTCGTGAGGCCGTGAAGGGCCGTCTCAGTTGATTTACCTTTTTGGTAAGCAAATTGTGAAGAAGAGAGAGGAGTTACCGAAAGTACCTCGTCTCTAATGTACCTGTCCACCAGCTTCTCCAGGATTTTGAGGAAGAAGGAGGTCAGGCATATGGGCCTAAATGCCTTCGCCTCGAGGTAGGAAACCTTCCCGGGCTTGGGAATAAAGATGACCCTAGATCGCTTCCAATCACAAGGTATGTGACCGAGAGCAATGCAAAGTCTATAGATTTTGCATAACGGAGAGGCGATGTGGTCTAAGCCCTCCTGCAAAAGCCGAGGGAAGACCCCATCGGGTCCCGGAGACTTGTAGGGCTCAAAACAGTTGACAGCCCAACGAAGCTTGGGAATCGTAACAACCTGCCTGGCTACAAGCCAGTCCTCTCTCTTCGCCCTGTGCAGAACAGGGTATAGAGAGTCAGGGCTTGTTGGATTGATTGGAGTGGAGTCAGGGAAGTGGACCTCCAGCATATGCTTGAGAGTCTCAGCCCCAGACTTAGTGTACACACCCTCCTGCAACTTAATAGTGTTAAGACGATGTGTGTTGTCGTGCGCTAGGATCTTCATGACCCTAGCCGTGGCAGGGACATTGGAGACTTGCTCACAGAAGGTCCGCCAAGAGTCCTTCTTAGCAGCTCTAATGGCCCTGTTGTAGGTATTAAGGGACTGCCTGTATCCAGTCCAGTCTCCCGTGCGCTTGGCTTTGTTGAAGAGCCTGCGCGTGTATTTCCGAAGCCGGCTGAGATCCGCATTCCACCAAGGGACAAGCCTCGAGCGGTTAACGGTCTTGAGTGGGCAGTTCCGGTGAAACGACTCAATGATAGAGCTCTCTAAGTCACCAGCAGCCCTATCAAGTTCGTAAGGTGAAGTGAGTTTAGGGGTGTGACCATCTCCGTAGCGTAGGATAAGGTCTTCCTTATAGCCGGTCCAATTGGTCCGTTTTGGATTGCGTACCTCCGTCCCCGCCGGGACAGAGGTAGTCGCGACAGTAAAGCAGATGTGCCTATGATCCGACAGAGACGGCTCAGTAGACACATGCCAGTTAGACACGGAAGACGCGAGGTTTTCCGTGGCTAGCGTGAGGTCAATGACCTCCCTTCTATTAGAAGTAACAAAAGTGGGTTCATTGTTTTGATTAAGAATATGGAGTTTACAACCAACTAAATATTCTAGTAAATCATCACCTCTCCTGTTGCAGTCAGAACTGCCCCACGTGATGTGATGAGCGTTGGCGTCGCAGCCAATGATTAGTTTGTCCCCTCTCCTTTCACATTGATCGACCAAATTGATCACCTCAATTGTCGGGAGAGAGTCCGCGTCGTGGGCAAAGTAAGCAGAGGCGGCCGTGATAGTCAACTTGGCATTCCCAGTGGCCAGGACTAGCTTCACGGCCGCCGTGTCCTGGGACGTGTACAGCGGTAGAGAGATACAGCAAAGATCCCTCCGAACCAGAATACACGCCCTAGGTCTAGCAGCAGTATGGTCATAAAATAGTGACCCTTGTGAGAGTAATGAGCCATACGAATATTTGTATGAAAATGTGGCTGAAAGATGTTTGATGTAACACCCCAACAGGCACTCCAATTCAAATCTAACTGATCTAACAAATTGAGAAACCTTTCAAAAGTTGATATGTAAGATCCATGGGAAGCCAGGAGTTAGTGATTCGTGTCTAGTTCTTTGTAAAATATAAAAATCTTGATTCCCATTGCCTCAGAAATGTCTATTTGGATTGTTACGACACCTTCACTTTTTTTCGAAAGGGTAAAGGTATTAGTTTCACAGGAAACTGCCCAAATAAATGTACAGGATGTTTGGTGCTCTAATAATTGAGCCTTGAAGTCTTTAAAATTTAACTCCGTGGGATTTGCGCGAGTGCTGATAGCTTGAACTGTGTCTTGAAGTATTTCATCAATGGTGATTGGTGTGATTTCATTTCTGGTTTTATCCTGGAGAGAAATATTTTGAAAAGAAACTATCACCGTTGGTTTTCCATCTCATGAAAATAGCCTAGATAATATAAAAATATTCTTACTAACTCCAGTACTTCCGTCATAGTTGAATGAGCAGGTTCAATAATTTGGTCACTTGAGTAAGCGGAGTAACTCTTTCCATTTTTGTTTACAGAAAGTTGAAAGAAAGGTGCTCGCTCTTTGGCTTCTTCCTGATCATGTAAAGCGGATGGGTATGGATTTTCTGATTCCCTCCCATTGGACCGAAATCCCATTCAACCGAAACTAAAGAAGGGAGGTCCCATTGGACCGAAATCCCGCACCTTGGGCGGTTTACGAAAAGTGGAGATAGCCATGAATGGCGGCACTTAACGTTAGTGTACACTGCCTAGTAATCTCCGATTAAAACGAAGTAGCAATGAGTTAACCGTAGAATCGGTTTTAAAGACTTATGTTAATTTAAAGGAAAGCTAAAATAAGCCGTAAACCGTAACATTTTCTTTAATGTTACTTAAAATTACAAAACGCTTTAACTTGAATAAAAAGTCTAATAATTTTTTCTCTGTTTATTTCAACTTGGTTGTTTCAAATTGAATAGTGTTCTAAAGTAATTTTCCAATGGTATTTTCATGAAAAGTACGAAACTTTTACGTCGCTCAACCTAACCTAACCTAACCTAACCAAAACTAACCAAACCTAACCTAACCTAACCTAACCAAAGCAAACCAAACCTAACCTAACATAACAAAACAGTAATGTTTTGGAAAAGGCATATTATTTGAGAAGTCAATGAAGCTAAACATCAATATTCTGGAAAAGGCGTAGCATTGTTAAATGATTTATAAAATATTATTAACCTAACCTAACCAAACCTAACCTAACCAAAGCAAACCTAACCTAACCTAACCTAACCTAACCTAACCAAAGCAAACCTAATCTAACCTAACCAAACCTAACCTAACCTAACCAAACCTAACCAAACCTAACCAAACCAAACCAAACCAAACCTAACCTAACCAAACCAAACCTAACCTAACATAACAAAACAGTAATGTTTTGGAAAAGGCATATTATTTGAGAAGTCAATGAAGCTAAACATCAATATTCTGGAAAAGGCGTAGCATTGTTAAATGATTTATAAAATATTATTAACCTAACCTAACCAAACCTAACCTAACCAAAGCAAACCTAACCTAACCTAACCTAACCTAACCTAACCAAAGCAAACCTAATCTAACCTAACCTAACCTAACATAACAAAACAGTAATGTTTTGGAAAAGGCATATTATTTGAGAAGTCCATGAAGCTAAACATCAATATTCTGGAAAAGGCGTAGCATTGTTAAATGATTTATAAAATATTATTAACCTAACCTAACCAAACCTAACCAAACCTAACCTAACCAAACCTAACCTAACCTAACATAACAAAACAGTAATGTTTTGGAAAAGGCATATTATTTGAGAAGTCAATGAAGCTAAACACCAATATTCTGGAAAAGGCGTAGCATTGTTAAATGATTTATAAAATATTATTAACCTAACCTAACCTAACCAAACCTAACCTAACCTAACCTAACCAAAGCAAACCAAAGCAAACCTAACCTAACCTAACCTAACATAACAAAACAGTAATGTCTTGGAAAAGGCATATTATTTTGAGAAGTCAATGAAGCTAAACATCAATATTTTGGAAAAGGCGTAGCATTGTTAAATGATTTATAAAATATTACTAACCTAACCTAACCTAACCCTGTCCTAAATCAACGTCACCCCGTTGCATTCGAATCGATGATATCTCCTTATCTTACGCAAATCCCAGTGGTTCGAAAACCCGCCGTTCCGCTAGTTTCTTATCCAGTTTGGCGTATTTCGGTTGAATGGGATTTCGGTTCATTGGGAATTCGGTCCATTGGGAGGATACCGATTTTCTTGCGTTGGTCCTTTCTTATCAACAAAATGCAAATTGCAAACGTAATGATGTTTTTTCAAATTCCACACAGTAATCGATTTTCGATTGATTCTCGAAACCCATATTTTACTCAGTTCTAAATTAGAATTATTTTTTCCTGGCTTAGGTAGAGCGTAAAACTTTCTATCTTTATGATATCTATAATCGCTTTTACAAGTTTCTAAACAACAATATTTTCCCATTTTAAAACCGTTGCGCCAAGGTTGCGCGATGCCCTACAGGTCGCAAAACAGCCACACCTATTTTAACGTAAAGAGCAGACGAAATCTAAATAAATATCTCCACTAGGCGCCACTAAAGTAGTACGTTAAACCAAACTTGGTCCCACGGTTGAGTACGTACCACCCGCGCTAGAGGTATCCTATTTGCTATTCCAGTATAGTTCCCTCTTCCATGGTTTAATGTTCAACCGATTATTTATGATACTAACAAGGTCAAAATCATTAGTTCATTTCTTGATATTTTGACTTGAGTGTAATCATTTTCGTGGAATTCATCATAACTAAAAGAAAGAAAGCATCGAAGCCATAACCCGATTACAATCATACCCTTTAACTTCCGCGAAATTGTTGTCGTCATGACAGTCTGTTCTCGTAAAGACTCAAGATTTCACTTTCACCGAGACTCGGCCGAGGAGCGTTAACGCTTCCTGTAGGAGCATCGTTTTGTTCCTTATTCAAATTTTTTCCACGTGTGACAAGGATTTTTCTCAATTCCGCCATGACTTTTGTCAGAGACTCGTAATCACCACGTTCAATTTCAGTTGAAATTTTAGTTAAAGCGTTGAGCAATGCTTTGACGTGATAAATATTATTCAGAACAGTTCTAATTCCGGAATAATGAGGAGCGAGTTCAGCGAAAGAACGCAATTGATTTTGGCACTCTTCGGTATCAGTGCAGTAAGCAGTGTGTCCTAGAAACGGAACTATTTTCACGACTATTTCGTCCCCATCTGGTGGTATAGACACGTTTGATTTTGCGTAAAATTGTTTTCTTAATTCGCAAAGGTCCAAATCTGACTCAAAAATTTTAGTCAAAAATTTTTCATTGGAAGTCGCAACTGTGTTTACGAAAGCTAGTACTTTTGAAATGGCTTGATTTCTAACTTTACAAATATGATTGCATTCCCAATAAAAAGTTTTGGGTTGGGTTTCAATGAACCCACCTTCATTGATCACTAAATTTGCTTTGGGGTTCTTCTCCTCATTCTCAACATTGTTAAAAAGATTCGTAACAACCCACGACTCATTAATTTGTAAGACTCGTTCAATGTCATGAGTTTTGTCATTGTTGCTTATTTTAACGAAATTTCCCATTTCATCAACAAATAGTTCTTCAGTCGAATTGGAAGCACGTTCTCTCAGAAGTTTTCGTACACTACCATCAGAATTCATTTTAAAAATTTTGGTATAGCGTGACTCTTCGTCATTTTTCAATATTCTGCCATTATTCCCAATTGCATAATAGGTAATTTCATGAAAATAGGCTTCTTTTAGCCTATTGTGAAGCCTTTTCCCACCCCTAACTTCCGTCAAATTGTCACAAGTGACTGACCCAATTTGTTTGATTTTTTTGACAAAATCCTTAAATTCGCTAACCTTCCCTGGTAGTTGGGCGTGGTATGCCGAATGCATTTGCCTTTTCAAATGCAATATTTTACCAGCTAACAATTGGCATTTTAGCTTGTAAGAGACAAATTTGGTGCATCTTATACTAGTCTCAACGTCAAAAGACACTGCCAGCTTTTCAGTTAAACGTGTGACTAGAAACCGTTTGTAACTTTCGGCTATAAAGTTCTTGTTTTTCGTCTTGAAAATCCCCGCATTAAGGAGTCTTTTCGCAAAGACAAATTTATCCCGTTTAGTTGGTTTACTATTTTTTGAGCGCAAATTAGCGTCTCCACCTGGCGGCATAGTTCTCTTAGGTTTTTTCCCTGTCTCAAGTAGAGATTTACGCTCCACATAGTTTTTTGCACTATTACTCTTAAACAACGCCTTGTTTTTAACATAGTACTGTTTACACTTAAGTTTGTTAGTTTTATCATGTTTCAATGATTTACTCTGAACTTGCGATTTTAACCTGGTTTCCGCTCTTCTTTTTTGCATTACTAAGCGCATATATATTTTCTTTTGTTCTTCTCGAGAAACCATTTCGAATATTCGTAAAGAAATATAACACAGTTCTGTATTTTTGAAACAGATCTTAATTCCACACAGCAATTTTCAACTTGTGTTTGCAAAGAACCCGAAGTAGCTCTTGCACAAAGAACACCTTTGATCCGGAAAGAAATACAATAAAGCGTTCCACAAAGAACGCTTTTTGGAACCACAAAAAATCCAATATAGCGTTGCACAAAGAACGCTTTGGAACCACAAAGCTATCCAATAAAGCGTTGCACAAAGAACGCTTTGGAACCACAAAGCTATCCAATAAAGCGTTGCACAAAAAACGCTTTGGAACCACAAAGCTATCCAATAAAGCGTTGCATAAAAAACACTTTGGAACCACAAAGAAGTACAATTATATACACTCTTAAATAAAAAGAACATACAGTGAAATGTAAAATGTAATAAAAAGTAGTAGGCTTAACGTGAAGGGAAAAAAGAATAAAAATTAAACAAGAGAAAAAATGTAAATAATTTAATACAGACGTTGTAAAGTAATGGAACTAATAAAAGTTATTAGCCAATAAAAGATCAATTAGAAATGAAATTAATTGTAAGTCTTAGTAGTAGCGGAGAAAATCAAGTAGGAGAATTCAATACGTACCAAAAGGCGTCCGAAAACGAGGCGCTTAATATAAAAATAGGCTTAGTTAAAGAGGTAAATTTTTGTACAGTACAGGGCCGAAAATAAGCACAGGAACATTTATGGGCCATTGTCCACTGGAGTGTGCAAAGTTGGTTACAGGTTTAATTTTTGCCGTATGTATACACCCTTTAGAAACAGGGCGGCTCCTTTATGTAGCTCAGCATTTACATAAATATTTAAAATTTTATATATTATGATTATGATTATTCCTCACTTTCATTTTACACTATCAGTGCATAGCTTACTCGAATGACTCGATCACGCGCTCCACGACTTTCTAACGTTAATTGTGATTTTTTCTTTAATTCCTTCTTAACCGGCCAAGGCTAATAAAATGGACAGCTGGAAAATAACGGGAACGTTTACGTTACGAATAATAATAGCGATGGCGGCGGTCGTGGTGGTCGAGGCGGTCGCGGTAAACGTGGGGGGCGTCCGCGAATTTGCTATTTATGCAAAAAAGCAGGGCATTTTATTAGAAATTGCTCTGCCCTCAAAGGTACGGATCCTTTTTTAGAAGCTGATAGTGTGACCATGGATAAAGAATGCGGGTGAGGGAATTTGTTTTCACGCTATAGGATAGGCAACTCCCTATCTCGAACGACAGCTTTTTCTGTATATACTCTTTTACAACTGTAACGCTTCGCCCCGGGAAAGCTAATTTGGCCGGTCGTGAGGGGGTTACGCGATACAAGTCCCTAATGTCCGATAGCGAGGGGAGTTATGTAGGCCTAACTCAAATCGTCACTATCGTCCCATAAGGGAATTTAAACCAGAGGAAAATAAAACATACCTTGTGGTTGATCTTTTGAACAAATTCTTTATTAAATCGAAACGATATTTACTTTGAAAATATTTAAGTGAGATCCAAGATTGGAGGCGCGATGTCACGCAGAATATTAATAATTTCGTTCGCGAAATTCTTTTAGACCTAAACGGACCCGTGCCTGGTCCCGCGAAAACGAACACGAACTAACTTCGTTCAAGAACAAAAACGGAACTAACCCGCAGAAAACAAAAGCGAACTTACTGTTCGGAAACCAAAAGTGAACTGACTTATTAAAACAAACCGGCGTTCCTTCTCGTCTCGGTTTGAGTTTGGGAACAGGGGTTTTTGGATGGGATAGGAAAGGAGGAGGAGCTTAGATGTTGGCGGGCTGAACATAGTCCCAAAAGTGGACCAGGGTGCTCAGCCCTCCAACATCGTCTGCAACGGCTTCAGAGGTGAGGCCGCTGCATGCACCCCCTCGGAAAAGAAGGAGAAGATGGAGAAGAAAGCAGGGAAATAGGAAGAGAAAAGGATAGCGGGGAAATAACAAAACAAAAAAAGGCACGTCATGGATATAAGTCGAATGTTCAATCGGGGTGTATTCGTGTTTTCATGTTTCCATGATGTCGGTCCCATAGTATGAACTTCCGGGGGCAGAGCGAAGAAAAATGACGTCCGACTGCTGCGCATGTTTGGCATACGTAAGTCGCGCTGGGGCGGCGTAAGATGGGATACCCGTCCGGATGAATTGGATAAAGGCGGACGGCGATGCCGTTGGGGATCCCCTCCCAAGCAACGGGGAACAGGTCCCGATCTTTCGGGGGTTCCTGGAGATATGGTAGCTCCTCGAGGAACAGTTTATCATAGTCATCGAATTGGTACAGCCTGTCCTGTAAGATGGGAAGGGGACCATAGTCCTCGAATTCACGGTATGCTTGAGATCGGAGCGGAAATGGATTTGGCGGCCGTGGGACATCTGCATCGACGAGGTCAGGTTCCTGCTCGAGCTCAGGTTCTTGCACTGGTTCAGGCGTGAGGGGTCGTGGGGCGTCCACTATAGGCGGGTCCTGTGGTGGGACGTCAGCGAGAGGGGGAAAATTTTCGGGATCCTGGGCAACAACCTTGGGGGTTGTATTGGCGAGGTCTGGTTGAAGTGGTTCGGCCTCCTGTGGAATCGAAAGATCCACTCGGGGAACCACAGGCCATGGCGCCGGATAGAGGAGGGCGATCTCCAACATTATTTCGTCTAATGTGCGCCTTGGGATCTCTTCGGCAGCGGCCGCTTGATCTTGTCTTGGCCCGTCTTGGCCTGGGAGCACGTCCGGCAGGAAAATTGACGAGGGCGTGGGGGGTATCTGTCCGAGCCCGTTGGGTCAGGGCGAACGGGGCCTTGCTGAGGGTCGTGTCCCAGATCCTCGTTTTCGTCGTGTAAAATCAGTATGTCTGGTTCCGGAACCGGAGGCGCGATCCGAGGAGGGCGGACTTGTTCGTCGGGCGTCGGTTCTTCCTCGCGGGAAAGTGGGCCGAACGAGTGGGCGACAGGGAATGAAACAATTGGATGCTCTCTGGGGATTGGACGTAATAGGAAATCCTCAGGTGAAACCGTGGACATTCGGCCGCGTTGTCTACGAGGAGCCAATCTCTAATACAGCGGAGGAGTAGCCATCAAAAAAGAAAAGAATTAGAAAAGAGTCCCATAGGGATATAAGACGGGTTCCCATTGGGATCGAGCGTGACGAATCGCAATGGTAGGAACACGTTGTGCTAGTTAAACGGCTGTGGGCGCCAACCGTCTCGGGTGAGCTAGTCGAACTCTTTCCCAAGGTGGTTTTGCAATGGGTTTTCGCTTGAAACAGAAGTCTATTGGGTCTAAGTCCGTAATGTTGTAAATGCGTAGGTACTGAGCCACTTCATTTGTCGAGCGTTTCCTGCGCTTCTTTCCTCCCGGTGGATAATAGTATATATCTAGGTCTACTTTGCCGGGTTGTACGGTGTGTCTATAACACAGCTCGCGAACCCATCCTTTCTTGAAAGGTTTTTCATTGTTTGTGGGGAACTGTTCTGCTATAGCCGGAGTGTCGGGAGAGTGAATATCTTCTCCAGTACTTGTGGATTCTGACAGTTCGTCCAGGGGAACTAAAGGGTTTTGGCTCGCGGCTGACGGCGATGTCAAAATTTCTTCGTTTGTCGTTCGAGGGGGTTCACCTTCGGGACTAGTTGATAGGGTATGGAGTTTCGGCGTTTTCTTCAAAGGTTTTGTCGACGAGCTTGTCGTTGTCGTAGCTCTCATGCGCTTCCGTCGTTGTTGTCTGTCTTCCGTCCGGTCTATATCTTCTGAAGACGAACTGAGTTGGTCTGGCAGACGCAGTTCTCTTCGTCTTTCAGCTTGGGGACGCGAGAGGGACGATTCTTTTGATGTCGTAACGTTTCTGCTCGATACTTTTCGCAACGGTTTCTTTCTCCTTCTCCTGACGGAAGACGTGGTAGTCGGGTGACTTCTTTTGCGGAGATCGAGGATCTCTGGCTCGTCACTTGCGATACTGCTACTCGCCGTGTTCCGCGTAGGTCTTGGAGTTGGTTCCTGAGCGACGGACAAAGGGGTTGTAAGACCTCTCTTTTCCTGTTCCGGTTCTGTTATTCTGTCGACATCCGTTGAAGTACTCAATTTTCGAAGAATCTTTTTCTTAGGTTTAATGTCTTCGGTTGTTGTTGTAGTCGGGTGGTCTCTCTTTTCTCTCTCAAGTCTTGAAGCTTCCACTGGAACTTGGGGTTCAGGGGTCAGTGGTGTGGCTTCCGGGTGTGTTACTATCGGACTGACGATCTTCTTCTGACCTTCTTCCGTTCGACGGACTTCTTCCGTTGGCGTTTTAGGTTCTTTCGATCTCGTTTTCGGAATCTTGTCCACAAATCGAAAAGGTCCAATCATTTCAACAACTTCCTCGAAGGATTCAAAGGAAGGTTGGGGTCTTTCCTGGGGTACTTCTTGGGGAAGTGTTCCTTCCGGAGGTGGCGTGTTGATTTCTTTTACTGGAGGAAAAGGTTCCTTCGGGACAGTATTTTCATTTTCCTGAATGAGTTCCGCGGTTTGGTCTTCTTGCGTTACAATTGGAGGTGGTACTCTTTCTGGAGCTGGCGCTCTGGGTCTCCGTGGGGAGGTAACTGCTTCGGGTTGTGGGTTTTCATTTCTCTGGATAGGGGCTTCAGTGGTTGTGTCAATTTCGGCTGGTTGTCCCGACTCTTCTCCTGGAGAAGGCGTCCCTTCGATTCCCTCTAACGGTACTTCAGGAGTTTGGTACAATTTGAGTTGAGACATATTAATTGGGCCGGTCTTTTGTCCCGAGGTCATGTCTTCTAGGACATAGACTAGCGGACTCCTCTTTTCGATGATCTTGTAGGGACCTGTCCACTTTGGACATAATTTGGCCATTCGTCCCAAGTTAGCGTTAGACAGGGGATGAGTCAATTTCCAAACGATGGTCCCAATGTCGAATTCTAGATCTTCTCGTCTGAGGTCATAGAGAAAGTCTTGGTTAATTTCCATTGATCCTTTAAGGTCTTCAAGGTCTCCGAACGATCTTCAAATTCCTCGATGGGCATCCCTATGTCGATGTCCCATGGGAGTCTTGGTTCTCGTCCCATGTTTAAATAGAAGGGAGATCTTTTGGTCGTTTCATGGGGCGCTGAGTTTATCGCGAACGCAAGGGCGTTCAGAGTTTCATCCCACGTTCGGTGATTATTTTCAACGTATATGGAGATGGTTTCTCCAAGGACTCGGTTCACCCGCTCCGTGATGTTCGACTGAGGGTGGTATGGCGATGTATGAATTGGTCCAATGTTGAATAATTTGCACGTATTGCGCCATAGTGAGGACACGAACTGAGTTCCTCTGTCGCTAAGGATTTGTTTCGGAGCTCCCCATCGACATACAAAGTTCTTTAATGCGAGGGCGCATGCGTCGGCTGTTATTCTTTTTAATGGGACTAGTTCCACGAATTTGGTCATGTAATCTGTAAAGACAAGAAGAAATCGGTATCCTCTGCTGCTGACCGGAAAGGGTCCCATGATATCGACTCCTATTTTGTCGAAGGGTCCAGTCGGAACTGTAGATATCATAAGACCAGGTGTCCTACGGTTACTGATCTTGTACTGTTGGCAAAGGACGCATTCTCTGACGTATTTTGTGACGTCTTTGTCAAGATCGGGCCACGAATATCTGTGTCCTACTTTTTCTCTTGTTTTGTATTTTCCTCTGTGGGCAGATAGAGGATGATCATGTAAGAGCCTCAAAGCTTCTCTTCTGAGAGATTGTGGTAGATAAACTCGCGCTGGACGAACTCCTGACGCTTTGCGGTATACGAGGTTGTTTACCATTTCGTAATCTGCGTTGTCCGGAGGATTTTCTTGTCGCAATTGTTCTATGATTGCACGAATAACCGGATCTTCTCCTTGAGCGGTGATGATGTCATCGCGATCGAAGATATGAAAATTCGCGTGAGGGTAAGGTGGTAAAATGTACGCGACGTGTGAATGATCCGATGGAGCGGTCGATTCTTCCGGTGAGGTGATCTGATTATCGTCTTCTTCCATGGTGGAGGCTATCGACATGGCGAACAGTCCTATTGGAGCTCGTGAGAGGGCGTCGGCTACGACGTTTTCGACTCCCTTCTTATGCTGCACTTTGAAATCGAATGTTTGTAGATACATTGCCCATCTGACAAGTTTCGAGTTTGGTTCTTTAGTCCAAATAGCCACTGTAACGCCTTATGATCTGTTACGACTGTAAAAGGTTTGCTTTCCAAGTAAGGGCGGAAATGTCCGATGGCCCAATAAGTTGCTAGACATTCCTTTTCTGAAGTACTGTATTTGGATTCCGCATTTCGAAGATTTCGGCTCGCATACGCGATTGGAACTTCTCTTCCATCTTGGACTTGAAATAACATCGCGCCCAAGCCGGCGTCTGATGCATCTGTTGTCAATATGCTCGGCGCATCTGGTTTGTACGCGGCCAATGGTGGTGAACTACAGATGGCATCTTTTATCTTCTGAAAAGATTCCTCTTGATCAGGACCCCATGTGAA
The DNA here is from genome assembly GCF_054372755.1 of Phalangium opilio. Lineage (NCBI taxonomy): Eukaryota > Metazoa > Arthropoda > Arachnida > Opiliones > Phalangiidae > Phalangium > Phalangium opilio. Next base: position 3,539,891 of record NW_028324204.1, read on the forward strand.
CTTGACGCCTTTCTTCTTCAATTTATTGAGTGGAGTGGCTAGTTTGGAATAGTGAGGTATGAATCTATGATGCCATCCTGCCATTGCAAGGAATCTTTGGACTTGTTTCAGCGTCTTTGGCTGAGGATATTTCTTGATGCCATCAACCTTGGAAGGATCTATGTAAATTCCTGTTTCGTTAATAACGTGTCCAAGAACGACTGCTTCCGATTGGGCGAAGCGGCATTTCTTCAATTTAAGGGTTAAACCAGCGTTCTTCAGTTTAGTCATCACGTACTCTAGAGCATTTTTCTGCTCTTTCCATGTCTCGGAGGCAATTAGTATGTCGTCGAGGTATACGACGATAGCAAATTTTTCTCCATCTCGGAAGACTTCGTCCATTAGTCGTTGGAAAGTGCTTGGCGCATTGCAAAATCCGAATGGTAATACGTTAAATTCGTATTTTCCAGCGTGCGTGATGAAAGCTGTCTTTGGCGCACTTCCTGGTTCCGTTTCAACCTGCCAGTATCCTTATTTCAAATCCAATGCAGTGATGTATTTTGGCTTTCCCAATTTACTGAGAGTTTCGTCGATTCTGGGAATCGGATAAGGGTCTTTTGCGGTGATGGAATTTAATTCTCTGACGTCTATGCAGAAACGGTATTTCTTCTTGCCTGTACCGGATCCGTCATCTTGTTCTAGAATCACCACTGGCGAAGCCCATGGTGACGTCGAAGGTTTGATTATACCATCCTTGAGCATGTCATAAATGCTTTGTTCTATTATTTTCTTCTTGGCATCGCTCACTCGATATGGTCTCTTATGTATCGGCTTAGCATTTCCGGTATGGATTTCATGGACCACTAAGCTGGTTCTTCCTAACTTATCACTAAAAAGTTCTGGGAATCGGAGAAGGAGTTCTTTCAACTCTCTCTTCTGCTTATATGAGAGAGAGGTTGATTCAACTGCTTCATTAACGTTCGAAACCATTTGGGGTGAGGGAGGAAGTTTATCTTCTGTTGCTTCTACGAGTTTCAACTCTAGTCCATCTATGTTACAGGTTAAGTTTCCAAAATCGATAATAGTTTTCCAGTCCTCTAGAAAATCTTGACCTAGGATTGCATCGCAGAGAAGTGAAGGAACGATGTGGAACTCCTGACTAAATCTTCTCGTTATATCTTGTTCAAATATTAATTCGAAATCTAGTACGGTTGAGCCCTTAGTGAAGGAGTATTGCCCATTTCCCATTATGATACACTCTGATTTTTCTGAGTTCGGTTCTAATCTGTTATCCCCTCTAAATCTTTGTATGGACCACCATTGATCTAAACTAATCATGGAAACTTCTGCACCATTGTCTATTCTAGTTTGTAGGGTTGCATGTTCAAATTTAATGTTTATTAGATGTGGATTTCTTTTTCGGGGTCTTCTTCTTCTTCGAATTGTGGCCAATTGTAACGGTGGTGTTGTCACAATTTGGTTTTCATCTTGCGGGACTATTGGTTGGCGGGAGGGAGACGTCCTCTGGAATTCCCTCCCGGGTTGGCGTTTCCCGGAAACGGACTTCTCTGTCTTTCCACCCTTGGTGACGGACATTCACTGGCATAGTGACGTAAGCCACCGCAGTTGAAACACGTGATCGGTCGATCATCCTGAGTGGCTCTCGGATGGTCTTGGTTATCCTGGCTTTGGTTCTGTGGACGTCTTGGGACGAGTTGCATTTCATTTTGTTGAGGCTGGTTTTCTCGAGGCTCAATTTCAGGATTCCTTCTCTCGAAGACTCGAGTTTGTTGAGGAAAGTCCCTGGGTAGGCTTCTTCTTCGAGGAGGTCTGGACGCAAGGTGGGATTGCCTTGGTTGGGAATTTTGCTTCGGGAAAGGAGCTCGATAATCTTGATTCGGATAGCTTTGGGAATAATTTCGGACTGGGGGAGGATTGTAATATTCGTCCCGATGGGGGTTGTTAGTGTTCCCATGCGGGATGTCCCTGTTAGTATGAGTTCCCATGCTCGGGATATTTCCTTGATTTACTTTTTTTCTAGGGGCTAGATATGGTGGGATCTGTTGTATTGGTTGCTCTCTCACCTCCCTATTGAGTTGTGAAACTGGATTGGGGTTGTCTTGTGACAGGGAGGGCTGATCTAACTCAAAAGTTTGCTCTATTTGTAAGCAAACATCTTGTAAATCGGACAACGTTTGCGCTGGTAAAACCATAAGTAATCCCTTAAATTCCATCCTTAAATTTTGTTTAATTATAAGGAGTAATTCATCTTCAGGTATTGGAGGGTTTAAATTCTGATTTACTTTCACGAAATAGCCAAAAAAATCCTCAATGGACTCATTTTGGTTTTGTTTTCTATTATGTAACGCTATTCGGGCCTTAGCTCCCTCATCCTTAAGCCCAAAACGGCGTTTGATTCGTCCCTTAAATTCTGCCCAATCTACTCCTGGGGGAAGGGAACGGTACCAATGTAGGGCATTGTCTCTTAATATGATGGGCATGAAAAGCATTTTATCATTCTCACAGATTTTATGGAAGCTAACATATTCCTCGAATTTTCTTATGAATTCAGGAACGCTTTCGCCCTTTCTACCATAAAACGCTAATCTCTCTGGGGGTTCTAAACCCTTCACATTTCCCTGATTTGAAGCTGCCAGGTTTGAAAAGAACTGCAATACTGACGCTAGGAATGCAGCCTGTTGGGCACCTCCCGTATTTGGATTATTTTGGGGTTGCGGATTTGCTGTACCCTGGTTTTGACTAGCCCCTTGTGTACCGTGAGGTTGTCCTCTAGAAGGGGACTGGGGAATGTTCTGTGGGGTCTGTCCTATAGGGTTCGGTGTTTGTCCCGGATTTATGGGACTGGGTCTACTTGGTCTACTAAGAGCAGATGTATACCCGACCGAGCTTCTACGGGGATTTGCCCCGATGGGGGAGGCACTTTGTACTGGGACTTGTGAACTATTTGTATTTGGAGTGGCTTTTGCTACCCGTTTCCTTGAGGAAACCCAACTGTTCAGAGACTGCTTTGCCTTTTCATATGCACTTAATTTAACTTCTACTTTTTGTTTGGGTGGACTAGTTGTGCCACTTAACGCGACTAAATCGGGGATACTCCCCGCGAGTCTGTTTCTAGTGAGACTACTCCCCTGGGGGTAATAACTTTGACTTATGTTATCGAATAGGGCTAAATTTTTCTCATGTCTAGGTCTTTCTTCCCTGGTGTTGCAGTATGGGGTTAAATCCAGATTATCGTCCCATAGGGAATCATTATTTGGGTTTTGTGAATATGCCATATTTAAATCACGCAATTTAGGGGGGCGTATAATGTCTGCGGTCACTATATTAGGCTTAGTTAACGGTAATGTTGATCCCGAGGATTCCGAATTATTATCTGGAGTCGAAGAAGACTCAGTATCGCGTCTTTCACGGTATAAATTTAAATTTGGGAACGATTCGGGAGTGTTCATTTAATTCATAAAATAATTTAATTCAAAACATATTTTTCCCGAAAAGAATATGATTTTACACGCCATTAATTTCAAAATCCTTAATTTCAATTTAAATCCATAATAGCAATATGAAGTTATACTTCAAGTCAATAAAAATAAAAATCGGAAAATCCTTCTCGAATGTTCGCGAGGGTAGGGATCCAATATGGCGGCTTTCTGTCTAAACACGTTTCAACCTGTAGCTAAGCTCACGAATCGGGCCCGAGCACCCCGCCGAAAAAGAGACCGAGGCCCAAAAACTACGGGCACGGCACCATTTGTAACGCTTCGCCCCGGGAAAACTAATTTGGCCGGTCGTGAGGAGGTTACGCGATACAAGTCCCTAATGCACGATAGCGAGGGGAGTTATGTGGGCCTAACTCAAATCGTCACTATCGTCCCATAAGGGAATTTAAACCAGAGGAAAATAAAACATACCTTGTGGTTAATCTTTTGAACAAATTCTTTATTAAATCGAAACGATATTTACTTTGAAAATATTTAAGTGAGATCCAAGATTGGAGGCGCGATGTCACGCAGAATATTAATAATTTCGTTCGCGAAATTCTTTTAGACCTAAACGGACCCGTGCCTGGTCCCGCGAAAACGAACACGAACTAACTTCGTTCAAGAACAAAAACGGAACTAACCCGCAGAAAACAAAAGCGAACTTACTGTTCGGAAACCAAAAGTGAACTGACTTATTAAAACAAACCGGCGTTCCTTCTCGTCTCGGTTTGAGTTTGGGAACAGGGGTTTTTGGATGGGATAGGAAAGGAGGAGGAGCTTAGATGTTGGCGGGCTGAACATAGTCCCAAAAGTGGACCAGGGTGCTCAGCCCTCCAACATCGTCTGCAACGGCTTCAGAGCATAGAGATACATAGAGTCACTGTTGAATTCCCGCAATTGAGGTCGATTGTTGCTGACGTCACAGCATTTATGTATTTTACGTCATATGGGGAAAAAAAGGCCATGCGACACTCTGCGGCGGCGGCGGTAACTAAAATATATTTTTTTAATTTAATGCTGGAATATGATTGGTTAACTTATTTAAGTCATGCGCACCAGCGTCACGAACGAAAAATGCCGAGAGTGTAAAAAAAAATACAGTTTAATTATACGGTAGGGGCCTAGGGCATTATTATTTACTTTTTCAAGTAAATTAAATTATTAATGTTCAAGATAAAAGAAAATAAATGGTAAGCAACTTTAATAGATTTTCTCCTTAAAGAGAGAGAGAGAAATATATAATTTATTATAAAGCAAAATCAACTCTTTTCAAGTTAGGGCTACTGCCCTTGTCAAAGGCTTAACTACTTGGTAAATTGGTAAGGTAGGTTTTTCCTTAGAGTTTCTCTATTAATTTCGTTGTAAATGTTTTTAGTGGTTTTTGTGTTGACGAAAAGTAAAATAAATCGTATCAATTCGTTTTATCAAAGCGTTGAGATGATACTATCATGCTGGGAGCCTATTTACATCATCAACCGATGACAACATCGATAAATCAGTATCAATGAGCTACTCCAATACACCGATACCCTCAGAATTCCCATTTCAAATAGTATTCACAAAGCTGGTCTTTTTAAATATTCTTAAAGGTATTTACTTCTTGGCAACAATAATTTCGTGGTTAAAGAAAGACAATTATCTGGGATTTATAAAGACGTTATTGGGAGATATTGGGTCATGATTGCGATGTAATGTGTCTTTGTGTTAAATTTTTAAACTCTTTATTCAATCGTTATGTACACTTTTCAACTGGATTCATTAAATCTTTTAATTAAAAAAACAAAGGTATTGTGTCATCATTAACTAATTGTCCTCTGTAGCGTGAATCTCACTATCGCTAGCCTTGATAAACTGGTCTTAATTTTCCAGATTGTGACGTTCTTCAAAGTTTGTTATTTTTACTAGTAGTGTTGTGTTTTCTTATTGATTGTTTTACCGAATATATACATTTCAATAAACCTAGTATAAGAATGAGTTAAGAGTATTTAGGCCTACCAATTACCAACGTTGTTTAAAGAGTATTAGTTGATTATTCTCGATGAGTACTACTCTATCAGAATATTCTTTGTGATTAAATGACTGAGTCCAAAGATTCTTGTCCGAAGCAGCGTGACAGCTAGTCATTTAACATATATTATCAGAGTATTTTTATCAAAATAAGTGTTTTAATCTAGTGTTTATACAACTACTTGGTAATTGTCTGGATTGGTAATAATTGTTAGAGTATACTAGTATAGATGATAAAGGTACTCAATATTAGTTTCTATCTAAACATTTGTTTCAAGTTTTATATTGTTCCTTTAACATTTGGCCAAAGAAAATTCATCATTCAATTTATTTTATCATACTAATTTTACATATGTATGTAAGCTTTTGCGTGTGTCTGTTTTATTGCAAGCCGTTAAATTAACTCAGAGACTTATTATTCACTTTTACTATTCAGTCTACACAAGTCTCAAGTAGACTTTCTGTGCCAATGCAAAACAAGTAAATAACCACAAACAGGCTTGCCTCTCTGGTTTATGGTAGGCCTCACATAGTTATTGTTCCTAGTAAAAATTACGCAAATCCAATATGAATACCACTTACTAGGTACTAAGTTCACAGCTTATATGGTAGCGAGTCATTTACAGTATAGTCGTTTCTATAAAAGTAGTAATAAGAGTAAAATATCGATACCTGTGTGACATGAAATTAGCCCTCAGGCTTGTAAGTAGGAGTCGAAATAAATAAATTATATAATTATTTTATGTATATCACCATACATTAAGAAACCTCATGCTCGCAAAGTGTAATTATTTATGATTCTACTTCACCTGTCTGTATATGTGCCAAATTCCGGCTTTTATTTAATTGAAATTTACATAAATAAATAGAAAACGCTTTTACATCTTAGTAAAACCTAACTTTCTTAACATAATTTGTCTTTTTTTATGCCTTCTCTTTTAAAAATACAGAAAATGCAACATAAATTTACCGCCTTTTTGGAATTATTTTGATTTTTAGTTTCTCCGTCCGCCGCTAGGTGGCCAACGTCTTGTTTTTCCCCATAGCATATAAAATGGGTAAATAGCGTAAAATCGGCATCCAAAAAGCGCGTGTTTCTCTTCCGATAAGTGTGTCTAGGTTATTAATAGTATTCTAATGTCTATGCTTCAGAGGTGAGGCCGCTGCACAACAACGGTTGTCAGCACGCGTAAAGCTAGGTCTCTATGTAACGTAGTTTTTTAGGCGTTGACAAGAGACGAGGAAAATAAGGATCTTCAGGATTTAAAATATCCGCGAATTTTTTTAGCTCGAGTGCATGGACCTCAAGGCCTTAGGCAATTTCACACGTATTTGAAACTAAGGCCTAAAGGTCCGTGCAGGCGTCCACTGGAATAAAGAAACTCGCGTCTCGCGCATATTTTAAACCTGAAGTTACTGAAATTTTTCGTCTCTTAACATTACGTACAAAGCTATACGTTACATAGAGACCTAGTTTTGAGCGTGCTGATAACCGTTGCTGTAACAGAGTATAATACAGAATAAGCTGTCGTCCGAGACATATAGTTAATTATTTGCTTTATATGTGACATTTAAATATTATAACAAGTTAGAGCCAATTAATCAATAAGATCAACTCACACTTGATCTGTGTGGGAAATAAGACGGTGGCACAGGGCAAATGACCAGTTTAAAAATTGCCTGGATCAGTTTCGAAATTAAATCGGAGGGGGGTCAGTGGTCCACTTGACCACTAATTACCAGACATTACCTCAACTGTTTCAATTATCCACTTCTTTATTTTAGCAGACGACGCGCCCTGGTCAATGGTCAAGGACCAGTTTATTTATTCCAGGCCAGGGGGATCGCTGGCCCCATGTCCAGTTTCAAAAATATCCTTATTTCCCACCCTGCTCTTGATACTACCAGCACGGAGAATTATTTTAAGAAATGATACAGCTCCGTGGTTGCAAGACTGGCAGCACAACACTTTTTATCCAGTCCTCTATCTCTCATGACTAGTTAATTGTAAACACCTGGCCTTTTTTATCCAAAGTCTAGTTCCTAAACTATATTTACTTTTCACATATGGGGGATTCATACCATTTACGCCAGGAGGGTAGGCTACCTGCAAGACAAAAACCCCTTTTACATTTTTTCCTCCTGGCGTCTCCTGGCCTTCAGGTGTAAATGGTATGAATCCTCCTTGTGTTTAATAATTGTTAGACCAAACGAAAGGTTTAGCAAACAAACAGATAGTCTAAATTCAATAAAGATAGTTAATAGCCTATTTATATTATTGTTAAAGAAAAAAGTAGGAGGAAATGCCTCAGGGCAAGGAAGGAGAGGGGGCGCCACAGAACGACCCCCAGAATGTCGTCATCCAAATGGAGGATGACGACAGGAAGGAGGAAGCTGTCCCAAGGAGACAGTATAATTTTTGTTTTGTAAGTAAAATAAATAATAAAAGTTCTTAGAAATAATGTGATGAATTATATTAAACTGGGGCACTGGAAAAAATATTAACAGTTTTTAATGTGTTAGACATGAATATCATATTAAAAAATTTAGGTACAAATATAATGAATGACGAAATATACTTCCTTAAGCCCTAAAACTCTGAGCATATTTCTCCAGAATAGGCAAATAGGGCTAAAATGTAATATTATGAGTAAAGTCTCATAGTTATGGATTAGCCAGGATGTTGTGGGTGACAATGAAGGAACCTGTTGCCAATACGCGTGAAAATTTAAACTTTAAACTAGCCTTATAAATAGTTGTTACGGGCTTTTCTACCAGTATTATATGGTTAATTTAATTTCCTGTGTTCCAATAAAATTCTTCTTAATGTATAATTTTTCTTCTTGTTTTATATAGGATCATTATTCACCTGTTTTTTTTTAATTTTATTTTGTAAAAATCATTAAAATTTCATTGTTTTAAAATTACATTGTTTTAAAATTATTAAAATTACATTGTTTTAAAATTATTAAAATTACATTGTTTTAAAATTATTAAAATTACATTGTTTTAAAATTATTAAAATTACATTGTTTTAAAATTATTAAAATTACTAAATCCGTTTTCTATTAATCATTTAAATTTGGTCTATTATTCCAATTTTTTAATTCATACGCGGGGGGGGGGGTACTAGCAAATCATAAATGGTGTGCAGTTTTATAATGATTTAATCCAATTTCATTTATTATTTCTACATTAATTAATAATTGTAATATTTAATAAATCATGTTCTTAAATATGTGTTTCTAATGATTAATTAGAAAACTACAATATCTTTGATATTCAACACCAAAATTTGAGTAGAAATGTTCTATTTGTTTTTATCATTAAGCTTACTTAACGCTTATAGGAAATCCATTATGAGCGTCATGCGTAATTTCCAAGCTATAATGTGCTTTTTACTACCGTTAAAAACTTAAAATTGTATTTACAATAAAAATTTATTTACTTGATTTTATTCCGTATGGTGGCACTGAGTATAAAAGTAACTGGGAACTCAATAAACCGCAATAATTTTTACCTTTAATGAAGAATTTTAATTTAAATAATGCAAATGTAAAATGTTATTAAATGAATTCATCTATACAGTTCTGTTTGCCATAATTTCCCTTGAAAAGTTATCGCCAAAGTTTCGGCAGTGGAGGTTTCATCATTAAGGTGTAACCTCTACAGCTTATATTAATGCCTCCTAGCTGTCACAGAAAACAATGTAGTAATTGATTGATATACCAGTAAGATTAATAATTAATTTGTTTATAATTTATTTTTACCTACCTACAGTAATCTTAATGACTGGCTTTTTTTATCCCAAATAAGTGAAGTTGATGTTGCCTATCGTATAACAACAACATCAACATGATTATCATAACGCTATTTTGACTGAGGCCTAGCGAAATTCCTTAAACACCGTTATAAAATAAAAAGCCTCTGAGTTATGGACAGTGACTGGACACGCAAATAATTTATTTATAATTAAATTTTTACCTAATAACAAATGTTGGGCATTAAATACTGATTTCAACATTCCATTATTCGTTGTTCAGAAAACTATGTTAACGCTAACGGAGAATTTTCTCCACCAAACTGATGGAAGTATTTTTTTGTAATAAAAGAAAAATACTAGCAGCATTCTAGGAAATTATTTACTATTTTTGATTTACTCACAATAGTCTATTTGGTTAGAAACCATTGTTCGTTGGTTGGCTCGCGTTAAGTGGCGTCGTACCAAACTGAACTTCATCCATCAAGTGTTACATTCATACAATCACAATTAATAAAACTTGTTAAAAGCGTGTCAATTAACAGCACTTTGAGCTAAAATTATAATAAATGAGGACTATTAGTTAACAAAATAAGGTCTGCAGTCATTACTTATAAGGTGTGCAGTCATTACTTATTTCATTGGAAAATCAACGTTAAAGGCAGTGCTATTTCTTGTGTCTAATAGTTTACAATGTAAACAAAGATGTTACGTTGGTTGTTCTTTCAAAAAGCATTACCTAATTAAATATATCAATTATTTGGGTAGAAATGTCATTTTTTAATTAATACAATGGAGATACTGAAATAGCGGTAACGGCTAAAAGCACATGTGTAATAAAGAACACGACTACATTGTTTTCTACCCTGATTTGAGTAAAATAGATAACGGTATCCTGAATTAACTAGCGGTACTGTTACCTAAGTTGACGAGATAAACAAAGAATAAAATCATAGCATAATTACGACTTCGAAGTTAAGAACTGAGGATGTGAGGAAACCTGGGTAATAATAAGCACCGTGCTACGGAACCTAAATTATTTTGACCAAGGCTTAGTGAAATGAAATAGATTAACTTACAATATTTTACAAATTTAATGATAATTCTTACCTTAAGCGTTTTATATTTAAATAATATTAAGTTTTAGCAACTAAAAATAATAAAATTAGACCAAATTACTTTCCTAAAGCTTCACAAAGTTCATAAACGCTATTTAGGGCGACGATTTAGACTCGAGTATTTTTGATGGCGTCGCCGACCGCCCGACCTATCGCCGTTTCAAAGTCACGGCGGCTGCGCGGCATTATTAAAGCCGTCTTATCGCGCTCTCTATAGGCCATTCCATCCATAAAGCATTATGAAGAAACTCTCAAATTATTATGAGGCAACTAAGCGTTAAAAAAGGCCAATTTTTATCGCGCTGATATTTTCTAGTAAATTAGTGTATCCATGATATAAAATCGCAAATCGAGTTATGTTCTAAATGTTATCAAGATTAATACTTAAACTTAATTATTTTCCATGAAAATCGCTTAGCGGAATGAGAAATGTTGTACCTTTCATTTTAAGACCGTTCCCAAAACTAACAAACGTATAGTTTTTCTAACATCGGAGCCACCAGATCGTTTTTTTTTTCAGAAAATTCCCCATGTTATTTCTATGGGAAAAATTCCTGTTTTTCAACAAAAGGTATGATGAATTTTATGGAATTGAAAACCACCCTTAGCAACTTCATTTTTTATAAGAAAAACTAATGGATGGATCTTTTTGAAATTTTAACCACATATTTAAGGCCCGAATTGTAGTTCTGTGGAAATTTTTCAAAACAGTAAACTTAATACAAAAAACGTTACATCCAATCAAAAAACCACCCTTATACATTAAGGGCAGTATGAAGTCTTATCTAAGAGAGCTACCGCTCTCTCAGCATAATTATGATTTAGTTTTCGAATCCCGCGAACGTAAGTTATGCAAGTTTAATGTTGCCGTTTCGCAACAGATATTTTGGTAACATCCTTGAACGTTAATTGTAGTGTAAACTTCAACATCGACAACGAAATGCACTGATTTAAAATTAGGGAACTTACGCGAAAAGCTCAGAGGAGCTTCACATCATTATTTTAGGCTTGCAGTAATAATAAAGGCCAATATAATGTAACTGTTGCTTTGATTGAAAAGGGGCGCACATTAAATCCATCAAACGACTTGCACATAGCTACCCATACCAACGATCCATAATTGTCCAAAGGCGTGGATTACGGTAAAAAAAGTGGTTAGCAAAAATGCCAATACACTTTTGGATTTGGGTAGAAAGATGGAGTTTGAAGGTATAGTTAAAATGGTTAAGACCCAAATTGACTAGGATAGAAATTTGAGTTTGATTGATACATTAAACAAAGAAATAATGACTTTGCTTTTTTGAAATCTGTTATGATAATAATATTTAATTTAAAGAAATTTGAAAATTTTAGCAGTAGACCAGGAAATAATTAACATGATTGCGGAAAATATCATCTCAATAATTTTGATGTTTATTTGAAATAATGTACACAGAATGAAATCACAAAAAAGGATTAAATAAAGAAAAAATAAGTGAGGCTAACTTTTCAAAAGCGGTATTGATGTTTCTTAAATTTTTAAAAATTAGGTAAACATTCATTTTGATGCAATTCTATAGTCATTCATTTTTTAATGACATAATGTTTATAAAAAATTACTCTTGCATTTAGTTGCTTTCTACATTTCTAGCCTGATAATCTTCAACTTCTATTGCATGTGGTTTGCGATTGACGCAAAGCTTGGAAGAAATTTAAATTTCATTCTTCACCTTTTTCTGGACTTGAAACATTAGATAACACAACAAATGTCTCTGGCGTCTACTGTTTAAAATATTAAAAAAAAGCATTTTCCACTTTGTAAATTTTTTTCAACCTATTCTTCTTTTTAGGTTCAAGTTTTAATTGAAATGCAAGGCATCTAACTGACTGTTCTGTCCTCGTAGAAAATGTTGTTGAAAATAAACATTTACACCGAAAAAAACTTCTGGGCCAAATGTCTATTTGCAAGATGAACAGTTTTATAAGATTAGTTTCTACTTCTTTTCCTAATGGGCGGTAGCTCACATCTTGATTTTGGTTCAACATTATCAGTGTAGATTAGTGTTCGTACGAGGTAAAAATTTAATCGGAGTCGGGGTCGGGGTCAGGTTATCCCCGAAAAAAACAAGTCGGGGTCGGGGTAAGAGATCGCATGCTGAAAAATTTTGGAAAAATGATACAAAAAAATCGTTAAATTTCTGGGTGTTTGGAAAGAAGCTTAGCACTTAGCTAGTGACTCTTAGCTAGTAGGCAAGAAACTGTAAAAAAGCCCAATAAATTCCGACTTTCCGAGCTACGCAGCTACGATTCCCACGAAAGACCACTGCCATTACAAAAGACGGGGGAGGGCCGCCGATCAACGAGAGGGAGGATGGTGAACTTTGGTGACTGTTTTTACTGTATTTTGTTTGTTGTTAGATACCCCCTTGCCCTTTTTTCATAAAGGACAAGCGGAGCACTTATTTGAGACGAATGAGATGATTGTTTTTGGCGCAGGACAAAAAATAATTTGCTAAAAATAACCTAACCAAAATCTAACCCCGAAAAAAACCCCGACTACATTTTACATGTTAGGTACCGGGGTCGGGGGAAAAAGTCGGGGATCCCCGGTTTTCGGGGTCGGGGTCCCCGTACGAACACTAGTGTAGATTCTATTTTGTGAATGCTAGGCGCTGAATTAAATAAGTTGTTTGACGTTTGTTTGTAATCAATGATCTCGGAATGTTTACGTTTCTAGCAGCAATACTCCAAAAATGTCTTTCGATTGAAACCAAACATTATTTAAGTTTAGTGTCTGAGTACCTTTTGTAGCCATTGTAATAACAGTTTGCGTAGCTTTACATTTATTGCCAAATTTTCTTGTTGCAATACTTATTCCTTCTTTACATGGTGGCAGAACTGTACCTACAAGCGCAGCGTTACCTCCAGTTGGTTTTGATTGGAATGCTGTTTCATTATCATCAAAAGCTTGAGCATGTAGTAAATTTATATCTTCGTGTACTGTTAGTAAAAGTTTAGAATTTGAGCTTTCTAGAAGGTCTTTATCTAAACTTGTTCCATGAATTGGTATTGAATGTGATTACAGTAACATCCTTTTTTCCCTTTAGTAACGATAACATCATCTTGACTAAAATGTTTTGAACAAATAACGGACACTTTGTTCGGTCTCAACTCTTTACCACGATTTGTAGCCAAAATCTACATTTTAATTGGATCATCATTACCTTTACATTGGAAAAAAACTTAGCCAAATACCCCAGTCGCCCAAAAGGGCACATTTTGTTAAGGTTTACAGTACCTTTCGGGAATAAATGTAAACTATAGGAACCGTCTTGGGCTAGATTGTCACTACAACTTGAACATCCAAGAACCACGCATCGTTTATTATATGGCATTGTAAATAGATTCTGAAGAGATGCTTATTACTCGCAAGTCGCAACAGGTAGTTTAGTTTTGAAAACACTCAAACCGACTAAACTTTATATTAAGCTCAAGATTAACGTTACAAATAGAGTTTTAGAAATCATATAGTGAAAATCATATTTAAAATAACAATCATGCCGAAATTATACTCTTTATTCCTTCTAAGAGATCAGATAAACATATTTTTAACACCTTTTCCTCGAGATGTCGCTTTATGAAGAACAAACTTCCTATACCGCGACTTTTAAAATTATGTAGTTGTGATTGTTTCCTGCCATATTAATAAAGAAATATTGTAAACCTGTCTGTAACTGTTGTTCTTTCAATTATCTTATATTTTTGTTTTAAAACCACTGGAAAAGCTATATTAATGAAGAAAGTAAATTTACCGCATTCCCCGGTTTTATTCGCCGCGTTTAGCTACGTCCACCATAAAAGCGCTTTAGGTTACCGGTTACGTAGAAAGATTGCAATCTGGTACTAAACTGAGAACTTGGTAGTGGTTGCTGAACGCACTTACAATTTTCAAACAACGAGACGTTACAAAGTAAGCGGATATTTTTTTTAAACTTCCTACCATAGAATATGATTATAAATGGAAAATTTATTAAAAATTAGGTTTATTTTGTGATTAATTACTTATTTAGCAGCCTTTAGAGCTCTTATGGGTTATAATTTCACTTTGAAATTTTTCTAAAACGTTTTTTTTTTTCAAAATATTGTTACGTAGGAATAAGTAACGAGACTGAGTTTCTAACTTTAACTTTACAATTTTATTAGTGATAAGCAGAAAATATAATATAGGCCGTAGTAAACTAAGCCTTGGACGGGCGGAGATGTTCGACCCGTAGACGCGACGGTACGCGGAGAGCTCCCGTACGGAGGAGACTTCGCTAGGGTCAAGACCTTTTCGTTCTCGGTACCCTAGCTTAGACTAAGGGATAGGAGCTGGCTTTTGCAGCTGGCGATCCTATCCTGATTCGAAAGGCTTCGCTTGTTCAGCGTTCGTCCCTTCGACCTCCGTTACAAGACGCCTCTGGCTTTGAGCCGGGCTGCCTTTTTTACCCTTCGGGAGGGGTGACGAGCAATTTTTGGGGGTCTTATGGGATCTATTTTTGTAGTCTGTCTGTCGTTTTTTCCCCCGTCCAAGGTTGGCGTGACAGCTCCCCCGGAAGGAAAGAGCCGTCCACGGCAAAAAATTAGATAATAATAATAATGAAAATTACAAAATAATAAATAAATATACGGTGAATTAGTAAAACCAAAGGCGGGATGAGTTACGCGACGAGAAGGGCTTTGTTGATGCGGGACCTTAGCGTCGGATCGGATGGAAACAGGAGCGGGAGGCCGTGCAGGAGACAGCGGGCAACTTCGCAGGTGAGTAGACCGTCGTCGGAGGGGGTGATGGAGGGCGGCAAGGCCCGGAACTTGGTTGAGAATTCCGAGAGGTCGAAGTTGAGTATCCCTTGGAGTCGGATTTCCTGTGATAGGTACGAGCGAACCCGGAAACCTAGGTAGGCTTGCGGCGGGGTAGTGCCAAACACGGTGATGGTAGATACTATAAAGTCTACATATACGAGGTGATATCGGTGGTTGAGGAAACATGGTAGCAGTAGCGCATCTTGACTGAAAATGTCGCTGTCCTCCGGCGGGTGATGAAATGGCGGGGTGGTTTCCGTTGCGTGTATGGCGTCGGTAAAGGCCGAATCGAAGATGAAGACAGCGCGGTGGCTGGACGATAGTAAATACTTCATGTAGACGTTGAGGACGGACTGTGGGACAGTAGTGGCTTTGGAGTCGTCGAGTAGATGAAGGTCCGTAGTGGGGATGGTAATACCGAAGCGGGTGATTGGGTCTGTCTTCAATGTGGGGGCCACCGGGGATGGTAATACCGAAGCGGGTGATTGGGTCTGTCTTCAATGTGGGGGCCACCGGCGATGGCAATAGCGTAGGCCGCTCCCGCGCTTGACGGCGACGTTCTCGGCGACCGAGAGCTCTAATAACGCTGGGGTGTAGGGGGTCCGAGGTGCGAAGTTTCTGGAGCTCGGCACGATAGCCTTGACGGCGACGGAGAGTACATGGTTTTGGCGGCATTATTGCGAGAGGTCCAAGGCGGGCGGAAATAAGATGGTCGAGATTATCACTGGACGCCACGTGGCCGCGAGATTGTAAACTGACGATGGAGTCGGTATGACCGGATAACGGAGGGACGTTGCCCTTGGGGGATGTAGTTATTTTTCCTTCCCCCCTTTTTTCTCTCTTTTTCTATTTTGAACTGTGCTTTTAGGAAGGGTAGGATAACCGATCGGGGGAATGTCGAATGCGGGTCGAGCGTCGAGGGGGGTGAGAATTGTTGGAACCAGAGTCGCTTGGTATGGCTGGTGTCGAAATAGTATCGGGGGGCGTGTTGGGCGAAAACGTGCAGGTGCTAGTTGACGTATGTAATGAAACGCGACGGGGTCCGGGGGATCCTTCGAAGTCGAGTCGTTGTAGGTGGTATACGGACTAAATACCCCCAAGACAAAAGACCCGAGGTCATAATCCCCCCATTTTTAAAAACGTACAAAATCCCCCCTCTCTCAAGACAAAATCCCCCGGTCATTTTCCCCCCATCGTAGTTAAGAGTACAAAATCCCCCCACCCTCTAGACAAAATCCTCCACATTCTAGACAAAATCTACCCACCCTCTAGACAAAATCCCCCACGCTCTAGACAAATTCCCCGGTCATAATCCCCCGACAATAAAAAATACAATATCAATATTATCTAAAACACTGGAAGCCTCCAAGGGGGGCTGAATCGCGAAACTCGTTTACCGAAATTTTTCCTCTCTCGTTTCCCAGTGACGTGTGACGTCATCACGAGCCCTCCAAACGGCGCGCTTTACGAAAAAATAAAAAAAAACCTTGTTTACGTGTTATTTTATTGTGGGATTTTTAATGATAAGCTAAATATTTTGTTTTCTTCGGCTGCAATATAAATTTAGAACACACTTTTAAAACTTCAAAATCTATATTTATTCTCAAACTAATTAAAATATAGGAACTTATAACAAAGTTGAAGTAAGATTTGTCATAAACATCTTCATAAGTTATCATAACAAAACAGTTTATCTCTTGAGCTTATTTTGTAATTTTTTCATCTTTTTGGCCTTTTTCCTAATGTTGTCATCACATTCTTTTGAATTAGGAACTGGTTTAATACTGTTCAGATATTTCATTCTGATACAAATTCTTAGCTTTACAAAGCTTTGAATAATTTCTATCGGAATGTGATCATTTTCTTGAAAGATTTTCTGACTTATGTTTTTTACAATATTGCATTTATTAGTTAATGACTTATTGGGCAAATACTTTAGGAATATTGAGTTATATTTCTGGATTTGGTTCGAAAAATATGTAGAAGGTACTGTGTATCCACCGTATGATAAAAACTTTGCCCACGATGGTAAGGTATACGTATGGTCTTCCTCCTTATCTATTAGATCTAAATTCGGATAACTCTTGCTGTGCTTTTTAGCTACCCAACCAGCTAGGTACTCTAACCCATTCTCTTCTAAATTAGTGTATTCATTTTCTAGTAATTTATTGTCATTTGAGTCGATGGGTCTTTTAACATTAGCGGCTGAGTTAGAAATAGAAATAATGTTACTATCAAAGGACGTATGACTCGCACTAAGCGGTTGCAATGGATTTGCCTTTTGGGGACTTCTTACTATATTTTCACTAGACTGAGAAAAACCAAAAGCATCCGGTTCAGGTTCTACTAGTGACTCATTTTGTAAATTTACGGATTTAAGAGCTTTTGATACTAAATACTCATCACAGTTTTGGTCAACGGTATTGCAGTTATTGCTCAATATTCCTGGACTTTTTCCCATAACTACCACGCGAATCCTACTAAGGGCATTGAGGGGTGTTGGGTGGTCATCGAGCCCACCACGGGTGCGTATTTGAGAGAAAAAATTCTCAAGACAATCCTGATTTAGCTTTTGGGTAAGTATATACTTAATATCAAATTTGTACTTCAAATCAAAAAATAGATCTTTAAGTGACTTAATAGAGATCAAAATGGCTTTCTGAAACACTTGATTACAAGATTTCCCAACACAGCTCATATCATTTATCACGGTGTACATTTGTTCTAAGGCTGGCATTTGCTCAGTCAGGTGGGTGCCAAAAGCACATTTAGTTGGAATTAAATTATCTTTTTTTCCCGAGTTAAATATATCAAACCAGTCGTTTACAATTTTTATGAAAGCTGCTGTTTCTTGATATTCATATTCTTCTTCTTTAGATAAAATCAATACTTTAGTTTTTAAAAGGTACTCAATAGCCCGGGAGACGCTATTAGATAGAACTTCAGCAGCTTTTTTAACGTTTTGTCTTTGGGGCCCTTTACACTCTAGATGATATTTAGTTAATTTGTGGCACATTTTTATCTCATTGTTGTCTATTTTTAAAATATTCTCTAACGGTTTAATACTTATTTTAGTGTCGTCTAGAATAAATCCGGTGTCAATAAGCCAGTTTCTAATTAATTTAAGGGCATGCGGGGCATCGGCGAAACAAAATATTTTCCCATCATTTAACTCTGGATGGTTAAACCAATTTCTGTTTATATTGACCCCCAATTCACGCCATAGCCCCTGGTTTCCACCACCCATATCACAGACTGTAGCGACTACTGTATATCCTGACTCGTGAACACTTTTTACAACGTCAAAGAGAAGTGACTTAGTCATTTTTTGGTCGAAGCCAATATAAACAACAAATTTTCGTTTTGATTTTAAATATAAGTGTTTTAAATTGCTATATCGTCGAATCGCTAGCTTTCGTCCCTTTTCGGATTTTTCATAAAGTCTCTTCAATGTTGCTAATTCACTTTCATGGTCGCATGACGTTGAAATAGTGATATTAGATGTATTTGCTGCAGTTGATGGAAATGAGTTATCGCTAACAGCAATAATCTCTGTGGTATTTGCTGAGACATCTCCAGGTGGACATACAGCGGTACTTGTTAGAATAGTATCCACAATTTTCTTTTGTTCTCTGCGTTTCAATCGAGATTTTCGATCTTGGGTTTTAGTTTCCAAATGTTGTAGAGTTCTGGATTCATGGATAGGCTTGGTCAAATTTCTAGATGGCACGGCCAATTCCGTAAGAACTTGTTTGTGATTTTTCCTTGGAATGCCTGTGAGTTCCGAACGTAAATCTCTTTCATAATCCTCAGTTATGAAATGTTGAGAACAAATGAAACTTGCATCTGGATTAAACTTATCTTCCCTGTGACACCTTATAATCCATAACTTTCTTCTTTCGGGGTCTTTAGGGAATTTATGGTATTTTATGTGCTGAGATGTCAGATTTCTTTTTGTTATTTCTAAACTGTTGTTGCATATTGCTACCCCACACCTTGTTCCAGGCATTTCAAAGATTAATCTGGATTAACATAAATATACTTTAAGAACAGTCTTATTATCTGCTATAAATAAGGAAGATCTTGTACACATATTTAGAAATAAGTTTACAATATTTTTGTCATGGTTGGCTTTGACTTTCATGTAATTATTTAAAACCATTCAGTTCACAATCGTACAAAAGCTTCACTTGACAAAATAATAAAAATACTACTATCTTACTAATTATTTTCCGGCGTCAAGCATCGAAATTTACGAGCCCGGTGCAGGCTGGAAGCCTAAAATTAATAGTTTTCCGTGTAGATCGTAAAATTCGTCTGCTAACGAGGGCTCGTGATGACGTAAAAATAACAGCCAATGAAAAATCGTAAAAGCTTGAAGAGAAAACGCGCCAGAGCAGCCAACCTATTATAGCAATTTTTGCCTTTTCCACGAACCTTGGGAAGCCTCAGCGATCTGGTGGCGTAGTTAATTAATTAGCTGGCACCTTTTCCAAAATACTTTCCTATTAATTAGCTGGCACCTTTTCCAAAATATTTTCCTATTAATTAGCTGGCACCTTTTCCAAAATATTCTCCTATTAAATAGCTGGCACCTTTTCCGAAATATTCTCCTATTAATTAGCTGGCACCTTTCCAAAATACTCTCCTATTAATTAGCTGGCACCTTTCCAAAATACTCTCCTATTAATTAGCTGGCACCTTTCCAAAATATTCTCCTATTAATTAGCTGGCACCTTTTCCAAAATATTCTCCTATTAATTAGCTGGCACTTTTTCCAAAATATTCTCCTATTAATTAGCTGGCACCTTTTCCAAAATATTCTCCTATTAATTAGCTGGCACCTTTTCCAAAATATTCTCCTATTAATTAGCTGGCACCTTTTCCAAAATATTCTCCTATTAATTAGCTGGCACCTTTTCCAAAATATTCTCCTATTAATTAGCTGGCACCTTTTCCAAAATATTCTTCTATTAATTAGCTGGCACCTTTTCCAAAATATTCTCCTATAAATTAGCTGGCACCTTTTCCAAAATATTCTCCTATTAATTAGCTGGCACCTTTTCCAAAATATTCTCCTATTAATTAGCAGGCACCTTTTCTAAAATATTCTCCTATTAATTAGCAGGCACCTTTTCTAAAATATTCTCCTATTAATTAGCTGCCACCTTTTCCAAAATATATTAGCGACCAACAAAGGTATGCCTTTTCCAAAATGTTATTTTTTACATTTATTGGGGGGAATGTGTCCTGGGGCTGGGGGGAATTTGTCCTAGGGCTGGGGGGAATTTGTCCTAGGGCTGGGGGTATTTTGTCTTCATCATCCATTCGGGGGAAATTGTCCGGGGGATTTTGTCTCCTACCTGAGGGGATTATGTTTTTTCTTCTCTAATGGGGGGATTATGTCCGGGGGATTATGTCCAGGGGGGATTATGGCCTACATTCGTTGTAGGTAGGGTTTGAGCCTTTCAGCGGTATCAATGTCGGTTTTCTTGCCGCTAGAGTCCATAATTTCATAATCATTTGGGGCGGTTTGTCGTAAAATCCGGTAGGGGCCGCTGTATTGGTGAAGAAGTTTCTCACTTCGACCCGGGGCACGGTGAGGGGTTTTCACGAATACGAGATCTCCATCTTTAAATGTACAAGCGCGACGGGTAGTGTCAAAACGAGCCTTGCTTTTAGTTTGGGCAATGGCATGGCGGTCTGCCGCGATGGAGCGCGCACGATGAGCGTATACGATATTCTCGAGCCCGAATTGTGACTGGAGCGTTGAAGCCGGAAGTGCCAGGGCGGCGTCTAGCATAAGGTCGGCGTCATAACCATGGAGAAGAAAGAACGGGGAATACCCGGTAGTCTCATGGAGGGAGCTATTGTACGCGAACACTAAATACGGGAGGAAACGGTCCCAGTCTTTGTGACTCTCGGAAACGTACTGTGATAGCATGTCCGCCAGAGTTTTGTTGAAACGTTCAACAAGACCATTGGTTCGGGGGTGATATGCCTTGGTGCGATGGTGGTTGACACTGAAGAGTTTGGTAATCTCTGCGACTGTTTTGTTGAGGAATTCTGTACCCCGATCAGAGATTAGGTCACGGGGTGCGCCGTATTTGAGGATGACTTGATTAACCAGGAAACGAGCCGATTCCTCAGCTGTGCCGCGAGGAACCGCTGCATCAACGACCATCCGGGTGCAATAATCAGTACACACTATGACGTGGACATTCCCATCATTGGAGACCGGAAAAGGACCGAGTTTATCAATCCCTATCTGCTGGAATGGTTTTGTAGTGGGCGGAATAGGCTGCAGAAACCCAGGTGGTTTGAATGGGTACGTTTTGTGCCGCTGGCAAGCGAGACATGAAGCGACGTAATTGGTTATGTGAGTCAGCATTTTCGGCCACCAAAACTGTGTCCGAATACGTTCCCAAGTTCTATGTAGTCCAGCATGACCACCCTGGATGTCATCGTGAAGAGCGTACATTATGGCTGATCTCATTTCTTTTGGGGCAGCCACGGCCCGGTGAAAACCCGTGTTGGTGCGAATACGGCTGCACAGGAGGTCTTGATGGATTTCAAAGCATTGGGCGGCTTTTCGGAGTTTCTTGGTGGACGGTTGTTCGTGGTCGCCTAAGAACTGGATGACCTCCTGGAGATATTGATCTTGATTTTGGAGGTGGCGAATGTCAAAGTGGTCCAAGCGCGGATGTAACGAGTCGGGGGCCGCCGGAGTGACGAGAAGCGACTCAGTGACCATTGGGGGTTGTTCATACGGGCTGCGGGAAAGCGCGTCGGCATCCAAATGTTTTCGACCGTCTTTATGTTTTATAATAGGGTCGAATTCCTGTAGTGTGAGGGACCAGCGAGCTAGCCGGCCGTTGGGATTTTTCACTGACGTTAGCCAGCATAATCCGTGGTGGTCGGTGACAATGGTAACGGGACGACCATAGATATAGGGGCGAAACTTCTGCGTCCCGAAGACTATCGCCAAGCATTCCCGTTCCGTTGAACTGTAATTTTGTTCAGCGGAGTTTAAAAGGCGGCTGGCGTAAGCGATTACATGCTCCTGTTGGTTAATACGTTGTTTTAAAATGGCGCCTATACCATAAGCAGACGCATCCGTGTGGATTTCGAATGGCTCCCCCCATTGCGGGTGTTGCACAATCGGCTTGGAAATGAGGTGGGTTCGGAGAGTGCGGAAGGCAGTTTCCGCTTCCGCAGACCAAGTGAAAGCGGTGTCCTTTTTAGTGAGGCTCGACAAAGGTTTCGCTATTTGAGAGAACCCCTTTATAAAGCGACGGTAATATCCGGCCAAACCGAGAAATTGTTGAACTTGGCGTTGGGTTTTTGGTACCGGAAAGTTTTCTACCGAAGCGAGATTCTTGGGTTCTGGTGATATTCCATTGCCATCGATTATGTGTCCCAGGTAACGTATACGAGTTTTTGCGAAAGAGCACTTACTCGGCTTGATTTTGAGATTGGCCTTTGCGAGACAGGACAACACCTGATCTATGTGTTGGAGATGACTCGGAAAGTTTGATGAAAAGATTATAATATCATCCAAGTAGGCTACGGCCAACCGCCACATCAATCCGCCTAGTGCTTTATACATTAGCCTCTGAAACGTACTTGGTGAATTACACAGACCCATGCCCAGGACGTTGAATTCATATTGCCCGTCAGGTGTGACGAATGCGGTTTTCTCTCGGTCAGTTTCGGAGACTTCAACTTGGAAATAGCCGGAGGCTAAGTCGAGAGTTGTAAATAACGTAGATCCAGCTAAACGATCGAGAGCGTCGTCGATGCGTGGGAGGGGATGAAGGTCTCGTTTGGTAACTTTGTTCAATTTGCGCCAGTCTACACAAAAGCGCCAGGATCCATCTCTCTTTTTTACCAGTACCACTGGGGCGGCCCAGGGGCTGCAGGATTCTCGGATAACATTGGCTTTCATCAACTTAGCGACTTCCTTTTTCAGCAGTTCTCGTTCTTTCATGGATTTTCTATACGGCTGTGAACGCACGGGAGCCGAATCGCCGGTGTAGATATTGTGGGTTATAAGGGACGTACGGCCCAAGTCTGTCTCGTGTTTTGAAAAGACGGTTTCATACTGCTGAAGAAGATTTCGAAGTTCGTTAGTTTCAGCTTCAGTAAGCTGGTCACCTATGTCTAAGGTTTCCATGATGTTGACGGAGGGCTTAATGGGTGTATCGGCGGGTTCCAAGAGCTGTAAGTCGAGGATCTCGTGGGCCCTGGCTATAAGAGAGCGGCGCGGTATGACCATTGCTTTTTTATGTGGGTTAGCTACACGTATCTGCGCGGTACCATTGTTAAATTCGGTGAACGTTTTACAAACGAGGATTCCAAAGCGTTCGAAGGCATCTGGCGTAGTTTCCACCAAGAATGTATCGCTTGCTTTTAGGGTGCTAACTTCAAGGGCTACTTCCGTGAAGGGAGGTATGGTTGTATCAGCGGTACAGTGCACTTTGAACGAATGGTCAAAAATATGATCCGGTAGTGGGAATGAAATGTCCTGGAAGCCGATAGTGCGATTGCGAAAGCTGATTACCACGTGGTGGGTGGAGCAGAACTCCAGGCCAAGTAATAGGTCATGGTTGAACTTTTCAATGGCCACGGCTTCGACGTCATAGGTAGTGGGACCAATTGTAAGGGCAAGTTGAGTAGTACCAAGTGGTGTGATTAACGAGCCATTAGCGACCCGAAGTTGGATGTTTTTGGTTGGTGTGATGGTAATTCCGATCTTTTTACAAAGCTCGTGACTAATAATGTTCTTATAGCTACCGGAATCTATGATCACACTAGTAGATGTTCCTCTCAGGGTGGCCGGAATGGTGATTAGTTTGTCGAGGGAACTGAGGAGGAATGGAGCTATGTACGTAGACGGCTGGTAACCTCCTAGTTCCGCCGTCTGTCCCCGTTTCCCGAATTGCTGTTACGGTAGTTGGGGTGCGGGGAGTTGCTTCGGTTCCGCCATGGAGAGGCATTACGGCGGTCATTTGAAGGTGCGCGGTACGCGTCACTGCGGTCGTTGCAAGGTGGGCGGTATGTGTCGTGGCGGTCGTTGGAAGGTGCGCGGTACGAGTCGCGGCGGTCGTTGGACGATGAGCGGTAGCGATCGCGTCCTCGATTTTGTTGACAATAAGAAGCCAAGTGGGTATTCTCCCCGCAGTTATAACACTGCATGGCGGGGCTACGGGTCCGACGTCGAAAACTTTGACGAACGTCATCTATTTCGTGCCTAAGGGCTTGAAGATCTTTCCGAAAGGACTCCAGTCCATCGGGGGTAGGTTGACTGTAGAGAAGAGGAGTGGAATTTGTGAGTACGGGCGTAGAGGGCTGTTGCTGCTTGCTTAGAACAGTTGTGAGTAGCTCCAGAATGCGTTGATTATTGGAAAGGTCCAGACTGGGCGTCGTTGGGGTCATTGTGGCCAGTAACTGCAGTTTCTCCAAAAATTGGGGAGTTGTATTCGGTCCCATTAGGATCATCTTATCCCGTAATGCCGGTTGTAGGCCCCGAAGAAGATGATTAATTTTTTCTTCGTCCCTCATTGAGGAATTGGCCAGTGAGCAAAGTACTAGAACGTCTCGATAGTACTTTATTGGGTCTTCGCCTGGGGTTTGTTGCCGGGACAGAAGTTCATTGAAGATAGCGCGAGCTGGGCGGCTAAATTCAGAGGTTATGGCCGCCTCCCAGGCAGCCCAGTCGGGAGTGGCCGAGGCGGGGGACCGCAATTCTAACGCATACCAGCTGAGGGCCTTGCCTTGGAAGACATGGGCAAGATAGGACACCCTGTCAGTATTTGGTGTTGAGGTGCTTTGTTTAAACACGGAAAGCCATTCGTGTACGTCGCACGTGTCAGGGTTAAACTTTGGTAGGTCCTGGCGGAGAGTGAGAGCGGCGAGGGCCGCAGTGACGGCGGCGGTGATGTCTGCAGCGGTAGCCATAGTATTGGATTATGTCCCAGCCAGGGGAGATGCTTTGGAGCGGACCTCTACGGCTCTTCGTCGAGTAGGTTCCTTAGAGATAGGGGCCGAACTCTGGAATTAGTTGAAGATGCCTTCTGGAGCGGCGGGGGGAAGTTTCCGTAACTAAAAGATTGTTTCTCGGTAGAGCAATCTCGGGAACGGTATCGTTGTACCCTTCGTAGTCCGTATATTCTTCGGTATCTGACGATAGACTCATGCGGATGATAGCGACGGAGGGATGGGAAGAGTGCCCGGCGCCTCCACCAGTTGTTACGTAGGAATAAGTAACGAGACTGAGTTTCTAACTTTAACTTTACAATTTTATTAGTGATAAGCAGAAAATATACAATAGGCCGTAGTAAACTAAGCCTTGGACGGGCGGAGATGTTCGACCCGTAGACGCGACGGTACGCGGAGAGCTCCCGTACGGAGGAGACTTCGCTAGGGGCAAGACCTTTTCGTTCTCGGTACCCTAGCTTAGACTAAGGGGTAGGAGCTGGCTTTTGCAGCTGGCGATCCTATCCTGAATCGAAAGGCTTCGCTTGTTCAGCGTTCGTCCCTTCGACCTCCGTTACAAGACGCCTCTGGCTTTGAGCCGGGCTGCCTTTTATACCCTTCGGGAGGGGTGACGAGCAATTTTTGGGGGTCTTATGGGATCTATTTTTGTAGTCTGTCTGTCTTTTTTCCCCCGTCCAAGGTTGGCGTGACAATATATAGGTTAAGCCTCGGTTAATGAGCGTTGCCATCTTTCATGGCAGCAGCTAAGGCTTAGGGGTAGTAGAAAGCAGGCAGTGCTTGCCGGTTGGCTAATGGTGAAAAAGTTTTAAAAGCACAGTACAGGCCCGTAATTAAGATAAACGTGTTTTCAAGAAACTTAGTTCGATTACTACAAGAAATAATAATTCCACTTCACCCCATTTCTCCGGCCTATTTTCAATCCATTTAATATTTTTCACTCTTAAAATCAGCTAGGCCTACAATTAATATGAAAAAAGTCCGTAAGTGAAAGAAAGATTAGTACCATAATAATGAGGGTCTTTATTTCAAATTGTAGTTAAAAAATGGACCGATTTTTCAATATTGGCGAAAACTGCAACGTGACTGTACACATAAATGCTGGAGGACTGGGAGATGGCGTATTAAACGCCATAGGTGGGGCTCTTGCCCCAAGAGGACGCCATGTTCAAAACTTAATGAACTTTGTTGCAGTTTTTCCGTAGATTTCTGTTGTTGAATTTTTGATACAGTGAGAACTTTCTTGCAGTTTTTCCCTAGATATCTGTTGTTGAATTTTTGATACGGTGAAACACCATCGTTGCGTTGATTTTAGCTTATATAATTAGTCTCAATAAATAATATTATTTCCGACAAGTTGCATTCAATTTTTATCATATTCTGTGCTAAATTTCAGTAATATAAAGAGCATCTTTAAAATATGTTAATTAAATGATGTGATTCTTTAGTTTGACTTGAATACTAGTAATTAAATTAAGTACCTAAACAATTCATAGCAATTTAGACGAATTAACAAACGGCAATGTGGAGTGTGGAACTAGCAAACAACGTAATCCTCTGTATCCCCTGAGGTCACGTTGGTAAAATTTAGCGTTGATGTAAACTTGGAAATTATTTGACTAATTAAATTACATAACGACCCTGTTAAGTGAATCGGTTACAAACTAACAACACTGTTACTTATATTTATGAATTAAACAATCCACTGTTGGTAACAAATAGTTTATAAATTCATAACGTAACATCACATACTAACTGGATCAATAGGATTAAAATTGTTTTAACGAATGATGTGGTCTTCTACAACGGCTGAGTTTCAGGAATTATATCACACACCTACACAATAAGTAGCATTTTAGTGAGATTAACAAATAATTAAACCATGTATACCTCATATGGGAATGTTGAACCAACTGCGCTAATGCAAAGCAGGAAACACCACTCTTTTACTGCCGCAGGGAATACACACATTTTGTCACCTTTCCAGTAGTATTTTGAAGTTCTCGAAAGTTTCACAGGGTGAAAAGAACTATCTTTATTTCAACGTCTTAATAAATAATGAAACTGTTTATACCTGTCCTCAAATGAGAATGTTGAATTGACTGCGCTAACGTAAAAACCACTCTTTTAACTGCCGTGGGGAAAACACATTGAAAATTTTGTCATCTTTCCTGTAATATTTTGAAGTTCAATTCTTCACAGGGTGGAAACACTACTGTTGATTTCTAAACCGTAATAATTTGGATAGATATCCCATTTTTTACTTAAAACTAGACGCGCCAACAAACTGTCATGAATAGAAGTAGCGTAAAACCTAGGCCCAAGGGTTGGGATTTATTTGTAGCATGAATCGAAGCAGACTACGTATTTTGTAATTTCAAAACAGAGCTGGAAATTAGCTTTCTTATAATCTTTAAAAGGAAAGACACTATAAACACTATATTACATAGACAAACAAAAATACAACTTAAGCCTTGGCCGTAAAGAACGTGGAAAAGCTTACTTTAAATGATTTAAAAACTTCTATTAACTGTAATTATTTACCTGAATTACTTTTCTAGACGAAAATTCGACCTGATAACGACGTATTTCTTATTAAAGGGGCTACAGTTAATTAGAAAATACATATAAAGGTGCTCAAGCTCGGATGAAATACCAAAGTAATTTGTTAGCGTCCACTGCTAAGAAATTAGGAAAATCAGCAAGAAAGCCAACATTTGCCATATGTCAACGTAACTTGTTAGCACCCACAAACCTGGGCCCTTCTAGTTGTCAACGAGAACGAAATGTAGAATTAGGTTTAAGCGTGCTATAAGGTTAGGCTGACTTCTGACCCGAAAGTAATTTTTTGACGTACTATCTTAATTAGTTAAATTACAAAAATTAGAATTCATTAATTAAAAATCGAAACAGGTAAGTTTCCCATTTAATAAATGCTTGTTAATTTAGAAGTATTCCGAAAACTAACTTCGCTATACTTTTTCCGTATGGCCTATGACAATTTCGTTATAAAAACGAAAAAATTTTAATGCTTTTTCTATGGGACGCTTACCCTAAAAACTGTGAATTTTCCTTTAATATTACGGAAGGGTGTCATGTCATATCTACAAGGGCCTACCGGCCCTGTAGTATTACTTAGCAGTTTATCACAAAAAAGGAAATCCAGTTACGGCCGTTCCTCGTTCATTAGTCGTTACCCAGACGCCAGTCCCAGTTCGTAAGCTAAGCCTTGGCTTGTTCCGCGGTTCATAGTGAGCCTAACAGACTAAACCAATCAGAAAAAAGAGATTTATTTTCGTCGCTCAACAACAGATGGTCAACTTCGTTAGTCACGTGATCGTATCCCTTAAATCAAGACAAGACCAAGCCAACTTGTTTATTTGTTGGTTGGGTCTATTTTCGGTTCCTACTTCTAAAATTTTGGTCCTTATTTTACCCAATTTTTATTGTGAAGAGTTACTTTTTTTCCCTATTTATTTTTGAGATTTTGGTGACAGCCCTGCAACTGTCCAATGAGATATCGGTATATATTGGGATTTTGGTTCAATGGGACTGAAGCAACTTGGTACATTGTAGGCTTAACGTTAGGTTAGGTGTGTCCACTGCATTTCGGTCCAATTGGATTTCGGTGAAATGGGATCCTGTCCAATGGCATTTCGGTCCAATGGGACGGAAGCTTGGAAAACTGCCAATTTTGGCTGTATTCGGTCCACTTCGGTCCAATGAGATTTCTTTCTAATGGGACTGAGGCTTAATAATATTGCTTTCGCGCATGCCTGTAAAGAACGATGTCTTTGATATTTATCTGAGATATGCTTTTCTAAACGTCGATGCTTTACCCAAATATCTGGGTATCAAAATTTTCGTAAATGAGTCAATTACAGTTGACGGAATTGAAAATGATATGGTAAAAACTTCTTATAAGTTTTGTTTAATGGTTAAATCAATACAATTAAATTGATATTTTTATAATTTTTTAATTAAGCTCAATCGCAAGAAAAACGTTCACGCTCTCCGGGGAACGAAAATCCTCTTAATTACTTAGAAGAAGCTTCTTCGGACGAAGAACTTACCTTGGCTTACAAAAAATCAAAAAAATAATATGCCAGTTTATTCTAGTGGTATGTACGTGTCGATAATGAATTGGTTAGCATTAAGTTTTTTAACTCAATTTTGGATGAACTACTTCCAGACGAAGAAACCGATGATACTACGGGAGAATGTGCGCGGAATAACAAGGACAGCGCCAGAGCTGAAGATGTCGTGACGAACGAAATAGAAACACTGGAAAACCAAGACAATAGCATTGATACAACTATAACAGCGACAGCTGGTGATACGATACCGAATATTTCATGGTTAAAAGGAGTAAAATCCACCCTGTCCAAGGCTGGCTTGTATGAATCTTTTTCCGAAGATCATCCTGTACTGTCAGATTCTTAAAACTACATGCTAACGGTTGAAAACATTGGAAGCGAAGGTAAGTTTTTCAGTTTTAAGCTATAAAGAGCTTAAACATACTGATTTTCTTATGTCTTCAGGGTCCTTTAAAAACCTTGAGCGTCATGCGTCGAAACTTTTCTAATACCTTGCCAACAAAAATAACGTAGACGACTTGAAAGTAAACCTTCTCAAAGATAAGGAGAGCATTTTAAGTTTTGTGGAAAAGCACAAAAAGTGTGGCGTAAGTATTAGACATAAGGGTTCTACGCATCGATTAATTTGGAATTAATTAATCTTTTTTCTAGATGTCAGCTGAAGGTATTAAGAATTTGTGGGATGTCATTTGTCTTTTCGTTATTTACCTAAGAACTGGAACAGCTCTTTAGACTGAAGGTATTGTTTGCACCAATTTGTTAGAAATAAAAACTACAACCCAAATTTTAATAAGACGAACACTCCGTTCTTGCTTACAAAAATTTTTAAATTTAAGCCCCATTGTATCGCTTAAAATTAAGTACGCGTTTTGTTTCCACTCAAATAACTTATTCATTTTGTTCCCTTTTAGACCAAGACTTTTACGTGTATTTAACAAACTTGCAAGATGGCATCGCAGTCTGGAAAAAAGCTAATAGTCACCTTATCAGCAGTGAACTTGCAGACAAACGATTTCAAAATGTTGTTGAAGGAGACGGTGCTCAGAAAATTGTGTATACGCTGCAATTTGTCATGGAGAATGATCTCAAAGGTCCGATTGAACAAAGTATTTTGAAACTGCAAGAAAAATTTTCAAACGCTGAATTCTTCATGTTAACTAGGTACCTTTCATGACCAAAAATATTTAATACCTACCTTTTATAACCATTTTCGTCCTATTAAGGTACCTCGTTGCATATTCTGCGCTTTCGAACGGACAAAAGGTCGGAATTCCAGAAAATTTAACAATCAAAGAGTACGAAATGGGAAAATTAAACAGGGAAAATACCTTATACATTGTCTACGTTTTAAAGCATAAAACATGCACGACCATTATCGGAACCCTTCCAATAGATTTACCGATGAAAGCTTTATTTGATTCGTAAGTGCATTTTCTTAACATACATTAAACTAAATTATAAGTCATTCTTATTTCATTTCAATTAAATAGTTATTTAGAAATTCGCAAAAACATGCCGAATTCCAAAAAATGCCAAAACGTTTTTGTTAACACTAAAGGAAACCCCATTAATGCGTCAAATGAAATTTCACGGTAAGATAATCAAAATTTAAGGTCATTCTCAACCCATTTGTAATAACTTCACTTGTATAAAATTAGGGTTGAGACTTCTTTTGGCCTTCCTTCTACAACTGCTACTCAATCGAGGAAAGGAATCCAAACCGCCATGACAGACCGAGACATTGTTCATTTCCGGTGTGCTCGCGCATTCTGAAACCACAGCTGCAAGACATTACAGAACAACCACAACCGATCAGATATCCGAAAGGGTGTCTGTAATGCTAAATCTACTGATAAGTATGTACTTTTAAATAGTGTTCTGGTGAAGAACACTTGGTTCCTTTTGTTAGCACAGGTGTACTTTAAGTGGTTATAAGATAATAATGCAGCAATTGAAATGCTTAGAATTATTTTGTGTAAAGTTTCTCATTTTTTAAATTATAGGCGAAACATCAAACAAAACCTTAACTGAGGGAGCAAGTTGTTCGTCCATCCCAAGCATCACATCGAACGAGCCGAAACCTTTGTCGGATGACCTCATTACTCGAACGAAGCAAACCGAATCCTGTATTACCGAATTCGTAACGCCCAAGAGTTCCATGACACAAGATAGTAAGCTAATTTAAAATGAAACCTTATAAAAATGAAAACCATGTTTTATTAGTCACATAATCATTTATGGTCGCAAAGTTTTTTACTGATTTATCAACGTTTCATTCTAGGCTTAAATGAGAAAAGTCAATACAAAAACTTAAGAGATGACCTAAATCAAGTTATCTCGTCAACCCCACGAGCAAAATTTCCTTCCAATGAGAGTTTTCGTGAAATTGTTAAGCGCCGTTTGTTGTTTGAAGTTTCGGACAAAAGAATTAAGTTGTTCGTCCATCCCAAGCATCACATCGAACGAGCCGAAACCTTTGTCGGATGACCTCATTACTCGAACGAAGCAAACCGAATCCTGTATTACCGAATTCGTAACGCCCAAGAGTTCCATGACACAAGATAGTAAGCTAATTTAAAATGAAACCTTATAAAAATGAAAACCATGTTTTATTAGTCACATAATCATTTATGGTCGCAAAGTTTTTTACTGATTTATCAACGTTTCATTCTAGGCTTAAATGAGAAAAGTCAATACAAAAACTTAAGAGATGACCTAAATCAAGTTATCTCGTCAACCCCACGAGCAAAATTTCCTTCCAATGAGAGTTTTCGTGAAATTGTTAAGCGCCGTTTGTTGTTTGAAGTTTCGGACAAAAGAATTATGAATTTAAGAGACGTTTGGTATCAGCGGCAGGTTCATGAACGTGCCACTGATATCGCTCAAAAGTAAGAAATTATAATAAATTGGAATTAAACATAAATTAGAATTATATAATGTAAGTAATACATTTTTTCTAAAGATTGAGGTTCAAAAAAACCGAGCCTGATTGGCAAAGCGTTGGCAAGAATCTTCAAGCTATTGGTTGAGATAAAAAAGGAATTGTTGACAAAGTTAAAACATCTCTGGGAATATTCTGTAAGTATCTCACTAGATTTCGCTAGCTCACAATGCATCTATATTTAAAGGGAGAATGAAATGGTTCAACAAGAATTTTTAAACGATTTAGGTTAATAAAATAGCATTAAAATGGTAGAAAAAAACTTACCCATCTCTTTCCATTAATTATACAGATTTTTCGAGGCTACAAAAATGGGCTCGCTAAGCCTTTTCTCTTTTATTGATGAAAAAGTTTGTTTCGTTTAAAAAATAGGTGAAGCGGCGAACCAATTAGCAACTGATTTTTCTCGTGCTCTTTCGGCGAATAGAAGCACGCGCTGTGTGCTTAGTGGTTCCCATTTATCGTTAAGCCTAATTTTTATAGTTAGCAGCCAGCGCGTGCCGAAATAAACGCAATATGCCTATTGATAAGTGGTTCGGCGATTCACCCACCGCAACAGACGTTTTTTTATCAAGAAAAGAGATTAGGCTTAGCGAGTTAACTTTTGAATCTTTGAAAAATTCTATAAAAATCACGGAAAGAGTTAGATAAGTTTTCTCAACTATTTTAATGTTATTTTATTAACCTTAATGGATGAAAAAATACTATTCGGGCCATCTCAATCTCCCTTCAAGCGTAATCAGTTTGCTGGTTAACTAGATTTTGCCATAAAAAGTCTCACGATTTAATATTTTATTCAACTATTACTGATTATATGAAAATTTTCCCATTCAGAAGATACCAGCTCGTCCTTCCAAAGAAAAAATAGAAGATGAGTTGGATGCTAAACTTCGAAGTTTAGAGACCGATCATCTAAGAATTCGTTCAACGAAAAATCGAGAAAAAGGCGTTTATGCTACAAAAAGTATTGAGAAAGGTAATAGTACAGAATATTTCACTCTAAAAGAACGTGATTACCCCATACTTTTCTGTCAATAATCCAATTACTTGTTTTATAGTCCTTATATTAAAAATAATTATCTTCCCACTTCTTAACACTGAATATCTGTATTAACAATTGCAATAATATCTAAAAATTCTTAAAAAATTGCTTTAGTTTAAAATTAATACGCGCTTGAAAAACATTGCCTAGATAGAATGCTTTACTGATATTAGAAATATAAAGTTATTTATTTTACTAATAATAACAAATAATGAGTCTATTATATTTATACTTCAATAGGAGAATACCTTTGCGAGTATGGCGGAAATTTAGTGGAGACAAAGACAGTGAAGGAGAAAGATATGGAGACAGAAGGCCATTGCTACTATTTCGACGTGAAACACAACGGCAAAGAACTTACGTTTGACGCTTCGGAAGGAAATAAACCACAGAAGAAAGGATTATACCGCCGTTGCGAAGAAAAGAATGGTTGACGACGAACTTCGATTGATTTTCTTTGCGGACGGTGACATACAGGAAGGCACCGAAATGGCTTTCGATTATAATGCCAGAAAAAGTGTTCCAAGAGAAGTACCTTACTGGATGTTTGTGGACGAGGTGATAGACGATGAGTTCATAGAAACTGGTGATGAACAACCTCTTCTTCCGACTAGAGATTTTTAAATTTCTTCATGAATTTTAGAAAAATAAAATGTTTTTACTTTTTACAATTGCGATTCAAAAATATCATTTCTAATCACAAAATAACACATTTATGTCCGAGCCCTCGATAATCGCACATAAAGACATTATGTATGTCCCCTTATTAATCGCGCGTTAGGTTTGGGTTTGTTTTGGTTAGGTTAGGTTTGGTTTGGTTTCATTAGGTAAAGTTTGGTTTCATTAGGTAAGGTTTGGTTTCATTAGGTAAGGTTTGGTTTCATTAGGTAAGGTTTGGTTTCATTAGGTAAGGTTTGGTTTCATTAGGTAAGGTTTGGTTTCATTAGGTAAGGTTTGGTTTCGTTAGGTAAGGTTTGATTTGGTTAGGTAAGAAACTGTACTGTTGCTTGAATGGCATTTCGGTCCAAATTGGTAGCCTATATATATATATGGTTTTGCAAACTGCACTTTTGGGAACCGTGCTTTTGGTAACTGCGCTTTTGGGCATTGCGTTTTTGGGAATTGCGCTTATGGCTACTATTAGTTTTTAAGGGATTTTAGGGTATTGTCACGTATGCAAGCCAGCCTTTAATGCGTAAATACTGCGAATCTATATACAATTCTTTAGGTAGGGATTTATTAGGAAGTACTACATGTTTAGAGGATATCGACTAATTGAAGTCCAATTATTTAGTTTGCTTTTTTATGTAAAACTAAGTCCCCGAATATGGCTGGAATGTTAACTTTGTGACTTAACTTTAGAGAAAACAAGACGGCCCAAGGGCTCGTAATAGTAGCCATATCGTACGAGTGAATAGCCCCTCTATACCCTACCCTAATGAGTGGATAACCCCTCTATACCTTACCCTAATGAGTGAATAGCGCTATCTTTTTCAATGCTTAAATGATTTACCGTGCATAAAATCAGAGTGAATAGCCCCTCGATTCCCTACTCTAAAGTCTAAACAGTGATTAAATTATAACCGTATAAATTTACTTATGCTGTAATTCTAATATTCCGGCGAATCGAAGAACAGATAGTTTTTAGTGATAATCCCCTCGATGAGTTTACAACATAGACTTATGCCGATGCACACTTATCGCATCTTATAAATTTCAAACAAGGACTTATGCCCAGAAACTTTTGAAAGAGAAAGTTTAGTTATAGTGATTACGCATTTTAGTGATTATCCCCTCGAATTACCTTTAGCAATGCTAAAATGATCAAACGCATAACGCTCATTTAACACTATGTTAGCTCTATCTAAACCCACATTTGAATTAACCGCCAAAACGTTCCAGTCAAACATAACATAGATGACGATAGCTACCGAACGAGAACGAAACACATGAAACGGGGAAAATCGTTATCTATTTAATTAGCACATAAATAAAAAGGAAATAAATATAAAAACCCCAAACATACAAATTCATAAGTATCCGACCCCACAGATAAAAATTCAAAAGTATCCGACCCCACAGATTAAGAGGTACCCCACCCCACATCACCCTGACATTTTAGAGATAAAAATAAATAATAATAAACTCGGGGTTTCTATCAAGTCTCTATAGCTCAGTGGTAGAATTTCCGTCTACTACGTGAGCGACCTGGTTTCGAATCCCGGCTGCGATCTCAAAAAAATTAAATTTCTAACCGAGCCCAGTTACCCCTATGGGTGGGTTGTGGTAATATAAAGTTCATTTTAAGCTAAAATCTGACGATAACGATAGCGAAAACTCCGGCCACTACTGTTACTACTGTTACTACTGTTACTACGGCTCGGGTCAAACTAAGAGCCTATCGTATACTACGATATGGCTAAAAAATAGTAATATAACAAAGAAATTACCTAGGCAACCTCGAAAGTTGTTTATCTTTAATCTTACGTAGTAAAGTCATTAAAACAGATTAAAAACAAACTTCGCCAGGGTTAACTTTTCCTTGGCACGTACACGTGACATTTCTATATTTGGTTTAAAACGTCATAATTACCAAAGTTTTTGGGTAAACGTGACCATAAGAAAGGGCGGGCTTTGTGTTTTGAGAAGGTAGAGATAACGGGGAATTTTCCGGTTCTGAGCGAACACATTGTTAACCTTAATATTTGTAACGACGCGGCACTTAGGTTAGTTTTTGTTTGGTTAGTTTATTTTTGGTTTGGTTAAGTTTGTGAACAATTGACTTCGGTGCAATTTGACTGAAGAAACTGGATAAAATGTAGGCTTAACGTTAGGTTAGGGTAGGTTTGGTTACTTTCCGTTTGGTTAGGTTAGGTTAGGTTTGTGAACAATTCATTTCGGTCCAATTCGGCTGAAGCAACTGGATAAAATGTAGGCTTAACGTTAGGTTAGTTTTGATTTCGTCTGCCCAATGGGACTGAACTAACTGGGTAAATTACAGGCTTAACGTTAGGCTACGTTAGGTTAGGTTTTGTTACGTTGGCTTAGGTGTGTCCAATGAATTTCTGACCAATGGGACAGAAGCTAGGGAAAATGTCAATTTTGGCTATATTCGGTCCACTTCGGTCCAATGGCATTTCGGTGAAATGGGACTGAAGCATAGTATTAGGGTAGGATAAATAAAAGTGAAAATGGGAATTGGCGAAAGGATATTAGGCAAATTGGGATTGGGTGAAATTAGAATTAGGCAAAATGAGATTGGGCCAGATGAAACTGGGAGAGATGGGATTGGGCAAAATGGGAATGGGAATTAGTCGAAATGGCATTTGGGCGAAATGGGCAATGGGCGAGATGAAATTGGCCCAAATGGGGGTAGACCTCGGTAACGGGGCATGACGGCGTTACGTTCGACCTCTCGTTAACGGCCCGTGACGGAATTATTTTTGATCCCCCGATAAAGGCTCAAGACGGAATTATGTTCGACCCCTCGATAAAGTCTCGTGACGAAATTTTGTTCGACCCCTTCTTAATCGCGCGCGACGGAACTCTGTCCAAATCTTGGATAACTACTCATTACCGAATTGTGTCCAAAACCGTGATATTCGCTTGAGACGGAATTATTACTGATCCCGGAAAATACCCTACCATCTATAATCGCACGTTGCGTTAAAGTGTCCGACCTATCTGTAATCGCGCATGATAGAATTATGTCCAAACCTTCAATGAATACGCTTGACGGATTTATGGCTGACTCTCGATAATCGCGCGTTATCTAGTGACCTTTCAAAGCTCAGTGGGGGGTCAAAAAGTTCAAGTGTGGCCCGGTTAATTTCCCCGTTTAAGGTTTGGCTATTGCTAAGTACAAAAAATTCTGTTTCTGAAGTGGAGGTTCGGTTAGGCGTAATATAGGGGCTAACCACCACCCCTTTATTGTTTGTAATGGGACCCACCACAAGCATTGTTCGGTATAGTTTAAAGGCAGAGAGGAAAGGTACCCATGTTATTTCTTTGCAGTCGGAATCCGAACTTTCAGAAAGACACCATATATATTTGCTTTAAGAGTCAGTGAGAGAATAACAAAAATCGATAATCTCAAAACGTCTAGATCCAAATTAATTGACATAAAAAACAAAATTCTTCAACTTATTTGCGATATGACTAGAAATTTGAACAATTCCGGAATCCATCCTCCGGACAGAAGAAAAGTTGATCTTAAGCGTGCAAAACTTTGAGAAAGGAAAACCTTAATTCTTTAATTACAATTAGTGGAGGTACCTTAGAACAGCTTCGCAAAATTTCAAAAGTACAAATGAAAAACCCTAGGTTGCGAGACGTTACAAAAAGAAATCACGAAAGAGTCTATCGTTTAACATTAGCCATTAAAATGACACAAGAAGAAAAAGATAAGGGAGATTTACCAGTGAATTGGTGGAACGAGACAAAGGCGGCATGGCTTATCCAAAGAAGGCTTTTTACCCATATGTTATGGAGCTGAATGACACCATTAGGATGCATGCAACAAAAGACGGATTTATGAAACACGGGAAAATTTGATTAAGGTATGATTGATTAAAACATTTTGGTTCCATATGATTTTTGGTCAACGGGAAATTGTCTATTTACAGACTTATGTTGCAGCTGTGAAGCTAAACCGTAACATCGAAAAATTGTATTTGGAGGGAATCGGTAGCCTTAATCCTGAAGACAGGCTTTATAATGACGCAATAGGCTTATGCTTCAAATTTTGGTCAAGAAAATTAACTCACTGTAGGATTCAAGAATTTGTCTCGGTTTACGCAAGGGGTTTGGATTTGGGAGGACAAACACTCAGAGATAAATTATACCAATTTGCGAAGAAATCACAATTTAAACAAAATGCCAAGATATTCGAGGTTTCCAAGAAAAACAACGAGCCAGATTTCACCAAGCAGAAAAAAGATGGTAAGGCAAGGATGGAAAAATTAAAACATGCAGCTAAAGCGAAGAAAGAAGCAGATAAAGCAAAGAAAGAAACAGCTAAAGCAAAGAACGAAGCAGCTAAAGCAAAGAAAGAAGCAGCTAAAGCAAAGAAAGAAGCAGCTAAAACAACGAAAGAAGCAGCTAAAGCAAAGAAAGAAGCAGCTAAAGCAAGGAAAGAAGCAGAAAAAGCAAGGAAAGAAGCAGAAAAAGCAAGGAAAGAAGCAGAAAAAGCAAAGAAAGAAACGACAAAGATCAAGAGAGAAGCTGCAAGAGTCAATAAAGAAGTGGCGAAGGCCAAGAGAGAGGCTACACAACAAGACAAGAGGTTACAAGTAAACCCTTACAATTTTGTCGCGCTTTCTAATGTATTTTAGCAATGTATAATGAACTCCATATTGATATAATAGCAAAGGATAATTATTACAAAAACTATATTTAGGCACTGTATAATTAATGCCTTACTTATATACAGTAACATTGCTAATTAATATTGAAATCGTATAAAGAATATCTCCTCAACAAAAGCCGAGATACAACAAACCCCAAAAAATCCTTATTTCTCAGCCTGTTACGGCTACAATGACAGGGAGCCAAACATAAAGAGGTCACACAAAAGACACGTGTCCTTGGAATAACCCATATTAGTTTAAAACACGTTTCCGCACAATTTAAATGAGATCATAGTGTTTAGCAGACGGCATAATGAATTTTAAACTTTTTAGGACGGTCTGAGACAAGGACTAGGCATTATCCCCGTCGGCGTTAGAGCGTCACTTTCGGCGAAAATGAGCCAAATAACGATGAAACCGAATTAAAAAATTAAACACCGTTAGCGGAATGCAGTGAGCAACAAAAAATGTCGAGTCCGCACGTTTAATTACCGAAATTCAAAGAATAACAGCGAAAACATGAGAGTGGAGGTATTTTAAGTAAGGTCTCAAACACAGTTATAGAAAAGCCCCGTCATGAGTCCCGAGGAACAAACAATAAGAGCTTTTCCAAGACCTATGGCAAAACGCTGCCAGTAGGTAAAACCAAAAGACGGCGATAACACGAAAAATAGTTTAAATCACTGAAAATTAAGTTTGATTACCGTTAACGGAAGGCTTTAGAAGTCGTTATGTTCAAAAATCAAACGAAGCCAACTCGATCACGCGCTCAGCAAAAAAAAACCTTATTCCTCAGCCTGTTACGGCTACAATGCGACTCTGGAGCAATGAGATAGATCTCTACGAGAGAGATAGAGTTACAATTCAAATACTCGCGTATGCTTATTTTATTTAACACGTTTAAAAACTATCTTGACAGCTTGTTACACAGATTATAGCAGCAGACGTTAATAAAAAAGTTCTTAGGGTGGCGCCACCCGTATTTGATAAAGATTCATGCTCGATAAAAGGTGTATTGCGAAACGTCGATCTCGAGATCTCACGTTGTGACTCTAGGTTTCATATATATATTCTATCTCATTGCTCTGGAGTAGTTTAAAGAGAGCGAAGGCGAGACGACGACGAAGGCGGAGCTGACGACGAAAAAATGCGACGACGAAGGCGGAGCTAATTTTCCGTTTTATGTCTCATAAATGGATGTCCGTAATATTTTGTTCCATCATAGATGGCGACAAAATAAAAACGAAGTCCAAACCAAAAACCATTTCACAAACAAAATCAAACATACAAGAATCTCTGTATTTCCAAAATCAAAAAGAGTCAACATGTGATATTATTAGTCATTCCCCTCAATCTTTAAAAGCTAAATGTGATAACAATAGAATAGCTGTATCTCCTTCAAAACCTGTAAGTTCAAATATCTTCATTAGTCCCATATCTATTCAGAGATATCCTAGATTCAGTACAAATAGCAACGTTTCTGTTGTGAGAATCCTTTATAGCGACAGCTGTGAAATTGATTGAAATTTCTCAAATTTTGAGGTCTTGTGTTAATTTTATTTAACAAAATAAAAAACTTAAAAATATTTTTGAGCTATGCGAAATTTTTTGACTTGTTACAAACATTTTGACTGACAAATGTAATAAGCATTTAACAAAAAATTTAAATCTCTTTTTGAGCTAAGCACAGTTTTTCTTCTCTATACCCACTATTACAAACATTTCCACTGACAACATTTTGAATCACGTGCACTGATTTTTGGGCTGGAGTGTAATTCAATCCACTTAATTTACTCCCTGTGGCGTACTTTAGCTGGGAGAATAACGAGTCGATTGCACTACCATTGATTCAAATTGGTGCAATAAAATGTTCAGGAAAGCGGGACAAGAAGTTTTCACTAAACATTTGAAACCCAAAAATGCAAATCCTTAAAAGATCCCATGTTTGCCAGGAAAGGAATGACGTTTGATAGGGGTCTTTTAGGTTCAACAAAATAAGCATATCCTTTCTTAATTGGCTCAATGGCTTTATTATTGATAGTGTGTATTTTCTCACGGGACAGTATTCCCATTTCAAATATTTGATTGCACGCTCGTAAATATTTGTAGCATTCCTTAGCTCCTCTTCTACGTTGTGGTAGGTCAGTTTCTTTGCTGTTACCGAAAGCGTAAAGCTCTCCAAGTATTGCCTCTTGTTGCATTATTTTTCTCGGTTTTACGTTTAACCTTGTTCACTGACCTCTTATAATATAACTGTCGTGCATATTGGGAACCGATGTAAGTAAACCTTCATTTGCTCTGTCATCGTCTCTAAGATTGAGCTCACTAATTTGCTCCCAACCAATAAAAAACCCATTCCTTTTAAAACGTTTTGAGCCATTTGGCCTCGATAAATGCAGAGCGCTAATCATACTTTTGAGCTGATGTGTTGGGCAGATAATCCAAAATATGTTTCTGTTCTTGAGAAATGGATTTGGAAAATAGGGTTTTACTTCAAAATTGTTTTCAGAGTCAGCCATACCACATCCAAAAGCACCCTTATAGTCCATTGTGGATTTAATCGTAGATAGATTAGCGCTCGCTCCGTCGCAAACCAAGCAAGATGTTTGAAATCCGAAAGCACTTAAAACTCTCTTTGTTTCCATAATACACCCAATCAAAAAGTTATGTTTAGCAGAACTAGCCAGGGTGAAATAAGGACCGATTAGACCAAACCCAGAAGTTAAATCTCGCCACAAAAATTGGAGAACATACGAAGTGGGCTTTGGTGTGATTGTTTCAGTTAAAAGGTCACTTAAGAATGGGTACTCCCCTTTATCCATAGCAAAACCTTGGAACATGTGATTATTAGAGTTCCACATTACTTTCTCGATAACTTTAACTTCGTCAAATATGACTACTCCATCACCCTTAGGGATTGGTTTATTTTCCTTGGCTGCCTTTTCCTGAAACAATTTTTATTGCTCTTCTTGCTCTCTAAGGTAATTTTGATCGATACCTGGTTGGTTATTTTGATGTTGGGACCTGTTTTTTAAAGTATTTGTGCAGGGAAGGTTTAAAATGTTAAATGATTTTAAGGCTCTATAAGCTGCTGGACTACGATGGTAAATTGCTAACGCCACTCTCAATGTGATAGCGTTCCATCTATTTCCAGTGTTGGAAGAACTTCCCGACTTGAGCTGGTTTTGGAAAAAGGCTGCTTTATCGCTAATAACATTTGGACGAGTTGAATCCTTTTCCCAAACGCTTTTTAAAACGTCGCTAGTAGATCCTGCTCCTTTTATTGCTTCATCAAGTTGATCACGATTGTCTCTATTTATGATTCCAGTTATTGCCGACATTTCTTCTGACTGAGCATCCCTAATAAAATAGTACGGTGTGCCAATTGAGATTCTAGACGTTTAATCCTATGATTTAGCATAGATCTAGCACTAGCTATCCTTTTCAATCTAAGTTTTCGAGTTTTTGGAGTTACTTTCGATATTGGGCATTTGCTGTTAATCCTGCTGCGTGTAGACTTTCTGTAGGGGTCTCTTCATAACTTTCTCTTGATTGATCTTGCCATAGAATCCCTACTTCTATCGGAATGTACACATTTAAGTACCCTTGTAGATTTGTTTTCGCAATGAAACCACACAGGGCATAAATCAGATTGAAGTCTAACAAATGGATGACTGTGTAAAGTTGTTCTGGCTGGAATACTTCCGGTTTGATTAAGCTTAATGCCAGGGCAGAAAACGTACGCTTTGCTTGATAATATATTTAAGTACACTTTCCAAATGAATATTCCATTCAGCATTTGTCGGAGCTAAGTTAAATACTCTAAGTGGTTGAAATACCACATGTAAATGAACCTTTCCATTCTCATAAAAAATTGCATAGACAGGATCAACGTCGTCTTTAATAAGGCCAAAATTTGAATCATTTGTAACCGTAACCATTCTTTCCCCCAAAAGATTTCTTCGAAACTATTTGGAAATAATAAAAACTAACTTAGATTTTAGAAACGCAACTAGCGGTAATATTATCGTACCTTTAAATCAAGATTAAGGGCAATACATTTTTCGACAACTAAGGAAAATACTTCTTCTTGATTCCTGATACTTTTAATTAGGCTTTCGAGCGTTTCCCTCTCTTGTTGTTTATGAAAAATATCAAATATATCAGTTTGTACGCCGGCATTAATTTGTGGTATCCAAGTAGCATCAACTATTTCTTTAACAATCTCGTCAGAAACAGGGTCGGTTTGAACAAAATGACATTTAACTGCATTTTACAAAAAAGATTAAACTTTAATGATCTTTCTAACAGAAAGATAGTCTTAAAATATCACTGTAATTACCTACCAGTTCTAAACCTTGGCTCCGAAAACTTTACAGCAAGCGTTTG
The DNA here is from genome assembly GCF_054372755.1 of Phalangium opilio. Lineage (NCBI taxonomy): Eukaryota > Metazoa > Arthropoda > Arachnida > Opiliones > Phalangiidae > Phalangium > Phalangium opilio. Next base: position 3,582,889 of record NW_028324204.1, read on the forward strand.
AGTTGATTTTTTTATGAAAAGCAGGGTTATCAGCCGGCACGAAGGGGGGCGGTGCGCGAAACGTGGCCATGGCGAGCAACGGTTATTTTTTTACTGATTATTATTTGTAGCTTTTTATTTATAGACCACGAAGAGACCCGACTTCTGGCACCATGTTAGGTTTTTTAGTATAATGAGAACTATGTAGTCAGATTAACTATTAACTAGCTTTATTGAGCTCCTTGAGGCTTCTGCCCTACAAAGATTGTTTTGCCCTAGATTATAACTCTGATTGACAATGACGCCCTCTACCGAGTGACGTCACCGTAATCGCTAATACGTAACATATACAATCAAATGTCCCCCTTAAAATATCACCATCCATGTATTTTGATAGATATAGGAGACTCTGACGAATAACATTAAAATTTCCGATTTTATATTCTTTCTAATTTAGCTGTTACTAGGACTCTGTTTACTTCTGGTGGTCAAGAACACTTCTCTGCAACCTCATCGCCTGTCATGTCCAATGATGAACGTACGTTTACACAAGTTATTGTATACAGGGTGTTTGTGAAAAGTCCATCAATAATGAAAGGGCGTATTTATTGGGCCATTTTGAGTCGAAAATGTTCTATGACATTTTGCCGTCCGAGCCACGGTTTTCGAGTTATGATTTGAATATTTTAGGGATGACCCCTTCATTAAATTAGCGCTGTCTTTCAATTTCTTAATTAAATTTAAGGGGTCATCCGTAAATTACTCCAATCATAACTTGAAAACAGTGGCCCGAACGGAAAAATGTCATAGAACATTTTCGACTCAAAATGGCCCAATAAATACGCCCTTTCATTATTGATGGACCTTTCACAAACACCCTGTATAGCGATTGACAGTGATTTGTTCTTTTGATATAACCTGCTTTTGCTTAAAGAAATTAAACGGGCGATTTGTTTCTGAATGCGACGCTAAATTACCAAATTGTTTTCTCATCATTTCTAATTGAATACCAACTTTCCTTTATTTCATTGACCATTAGGGACGAACAGCGATTCCACCGATACTACGGAATTAAAAATAAAAATATTTGATCTCTTTCCTCCAAAAATCCACAATGATTTTCCAACATTTTAATGAAATAAATGAAGCTCTCAACAAAAAAAATATGCCAGTCGTTATGAAATTCCAAGAAAAATCGTTGAAAGATGCGTGGTATCATGCAAAACAAACGTATGTTGGCCAAGTACCACCATTTTTCTGCCTGTCCAACTACACTAGATGGGTTTTCCGTAAATATTTCAAAGCAATGAATTATTACTGCAACATTTGAATCAAAATGTTTGCGAAAGCACATAGGCATTGTTGCTCGCAAAATGTGCCTTTCGGGCCAATAAATGTTTCTCGCCAGGCGTTTTGATAAACATCCAAGGTATTGTAGATAACCCTTTTCGCTGTGCTTTCAAGTACATTTAAACGATAAGCTAAATCTCTGTTCTTCAAACCTAGCCTCTACTTCATCAGAGATAGAATTAATTGTTGAAAAGGTGAAAGTTTCGAATTTTGAAAGAGATAACTTTTATCTTAGTCAAAAATTTCAATTAGATATTCGTAGGTTTCTAAGCCTGTGTAAAATTTTACTTTTTCATTGTTACCCGGGCGCTCTTCATCAACCCGGTTTATTTTTCATGAGGGGATTTGACCTCCTGACAAATTTTACAGGACGTAACGTATTTTGCTATATCTTTTGTCATGCCCTCCCACGACTAATACTTTCGGACCCTATCTAAAGTTTTAATTTTACCTTTGTGACCCGCAGAGGGACGGTCATGACACGCCGCTATCACAATTTTTCTCCGACGTTGGGGGACTGCTATTCTACTAACAAGTTTTTCTTCCTCACCCGAGAGACTAACTACTACGTCTCTATAGACAATAACAACCCTTAGGTTGCAGAAAGGACAAACTCTTTTCACCCATTTACTAATTTTGTCATTTTCCCCATCAACACCTGTTTCGAGAGATACCCTCAATTTATTGATATATTTGTCTTCGGAATGCGCCCTTTTAACGGCCTCCGTATTTAGTTGTAGGGGTCAGGGGTGCTCAATTCTACCACATTAGTGTCTTGGTCCGAGTCTGTGTCTTCTACAGCTTCCGGAATGCGCGAGAGCGCGTCAGCAACTACGTTAAGCTTATCAGGAGTGTAAACAATTTTAAAATCAAAAGCTTGGAATCGACTTCTCCAGTAGGGTCTTTAGTAGAGGTGTGCGGTTAACCGTTTCCATCGAATAATTCAAACGAATACCGAACCAAATTATTCGATCCAGTATTCGATAAGCCCATTTTCACTATTCGATACGAATATCGAATACTGAACTGACTATTCGGTTAAAGTTCGACTACCATAAATTTAGGTCCTTGGCACTAGAGAGACCACCTTATTTTAAAAAAATATCATCCCTATTTTATTTTTCCTCCTTCAAAAACTACCAGCAAGTGCCTAAGAAAATTTTAAGAAACACTTGACCACCAATGAGGAGAGGTAATTTGAAATTTAGGAGCTTCTAAATGTTTTTCTCCTTCCTTTGCATTAAGTATTCGCGAATATTTGGGTTACCAGTTTACCACCCGATTAATCGCGAAGAGTTAAGCCTTGTATTCGCAAGTATTAGGGTTAACTATTCGCGAATACTAGGCTTAACTATTCGCGATTAATCGGTTAGTAAAAAATTGACCAAGGCCTAACGATTCGGTATTCGATTTGGAATAAACTATTCGATTCGGTATTTGATACGGAAACGTTTTTAGTATTCGATAACCGGTTCGATACCCAAAAAGTGGTATTCGCACACCCCTAGTCTTTAGCGTTCTTGAGCTATTCGTGTGATTTGTGATCCGTCAAAACTATAAATGGTTTACCCTCCAAATACACTCGAAATTTTGCTATAGCCCATATAATTGCTAACGTCTCTCGTTACGTAGCTGAATATTTTCTCTGAATAGGTTCAAGAGTTTTACTAGCATATTGTGTAACCCTATTTACTCCATCTATTTATCGCATTAAAATTGCACCAATCCCGCAGTTACTCGCATCAGTCTGTAGTATGAAAGCCAAGTCAAGCTACAAAGTCTGAGACACTTTCGTTTCTATTTTGTTTGCGACTCAGTAATTGTTCACAGATTGAGGAGTCGTTTACATGATAAGCGAACTCCTTTTTAACTATATCCGTAAACTCTGCACTATTTTGGGGTCTCAACGGTAACCATCTCGACCAAGGTCCACATCTTTATTCTCCGTAGCCTGGAATTTGTCGTAAATCGACCGGAGACAATACCAAAGCCTAATTTAATAAACCGACAGGCTTTGGACTTTCTGGGTTGCCGGACACCGTATCTTTTACCTCGCTGGCTCGGACTTTAATGGGATTTTTAGTTCATATTAGCAGAAGAAAATAGCGGAAGTGGGTAGCCGTAGCCTTGAGCCATACAAGTCGTCCAGTGATTCTCACTTACAATGGTTGATTCCCCTACCACCCTTAAAATTTGAATCTGGCCAATCGGCGCGAAGCATAAAATAGTACCAGATTTCATTGCGAACGCCACCATGTAGCGAACTGTGGAACTAACTTGTGTAGTCTGCTTATATTTCTGCTGTGCTTCAGTTTGAGTTAGGGTTAATGCGGATATTGGTTTAATTAAGGACGAAAATTCGGTTATTTAATAAAATGAATGTCGTTAAGAGTACGCAGTGTGATTTAACGTACAAGGACTACCCATAAGAAAACTCAGGCTGTGTTGAAAGGAAAAGTAAGATCTACCCAAACAAATCCCAATATTAAAAATCAAACTACAACAACTTGGATACAACTTTATTACTTTTAACTCTTCCCTATCACAGTTTAAAACTTCGGACAAGTTAATTTTTTCCCTGGAACTTAGAAATACCATTGTATTTATAAATAAAGACATATTTTAAAATAAGTTATGAATTTAGTACTTACCACTCGATTCCAGCCTCTGCCATTCTGCCTGAGTGCCTCACTGCCTCTAGCAGACGCCTCTAGTCAGTTGGAAGGCGTAGGACCGTACTGTCCACAGAATCACGTCACTCGTGTGTTAGCGCGTAAAAATCCTATCTCTCTTCACCCCCACGGGGAGGGAAATGGCGCGAAAAATCCGTAAACGGGACGCCTCGCGAAGTTGCCCAAGCTACCCACTTCCCCTATTTTCTTCTGATATTAGACAAGTCAACTCATCACCGCACCCAGAAAAGCTGGTTTTGGTGACACGTGCGATGGAGCCGACAAGAGACCTACCACCACGACAAGGTTATGAACTTTGATAGGGAGGGAAGAGGGACAGTGGGAATCTCGTGAATCCATTCATGCGCGTCACTAATTAGACGACGAGGCATTTGGCTATTTGAAGTGCATCACCGACCAATGGGTCTCAGCCATTTGATTTTTAAGGAATCTTAACCTTATTGCCTGCCTCGATTTCCCTTTAAAAATACCCATTCATTTTAAATTGCACATAGTAGCGCCAAAGGCGTCCGTCCCAATAATCAGTGTGTTTGATTGCAATCGCAATTCGTTAATTGTAATAAAATAATACTTCTGAACGAATCGTTCAAGTTAAATTGACATAAATTTGGTATAGGTCGCTAGAATACCTCTAATTGTGGCAGCCGCCAAATACCTTAATTGAGAGGTAGTGTAACCTAGTGACGGTAATAGTGACACAGACTTAGAGCAAAGTATCCCTCGGGCGCCTACCACGACGGGAACAAGTTCAGTGGGCTTATGACGACCAAGCCGTGCCTTCAAGTTAGCATACTTATTATATTTAGCATTGGACATAGAGTCCAAGTTTGCAACAGTGGAGTCCCATGTAATTGCAACTTCTACAATAACCTTCTTAGTTGCCATCTCCACAACCGCATCAGGCTTATTTCGGGCACCGTCGTCATTGACAAGAACTCGCTCAAAGGTCACCGTCGCGCCGGAATTCTTTGCTTTTATAGTATTTGAGACTAACTTCGCAATGAAGTTATGTCTGTGGATTCTGAAATTTTTAACGCTGGGACAACATTGAAGGATATGGAATCCAGTTTCCTTCTCTTTGCGACAACGTCTACAAAGCGTGTCCGCAGGGTTGGAAGACCTGTTATTAGAAAGAGTCTTGGTCTTAAGCAACTTACCTCTCATCCTGACTGCGTTTATACGATCCCTATTAGAGAGAATGTTGGAATAAGGATCGAGCCATGCATTACTGAGAGGAGACTTTCGAAAAACTTGAAGATCCTTGGTCTGCAAGTGAGAAAACGCTGAATCAATTCGGTCGGACAAATTGTGCTCAGTGAGCGTCTTAAATTCTTTCTTATCCGAGCCCCAATAGTTTATATTTAGGCTTCTATAGGCTTTATCACAGACATTGTATATTGGTGCGTAATTGAACAGCGCCTCAACCAAGGGATCATTAAGCCTCTGGAGCCTACCCAGATGACCACAAAAAAATTTCAAAATCCGATGTTCCAGATCACGACCACTTAAGCCACCCTCTTTCCACGGAAAATGGACCAACGCAGTGGGAAACCCTTGAGGTAACTTAAGTATTGATTTAATGAGAATACGAAGAGACTTCGAAAAGGCTAAACATGTAGAGTAGGGAGATAATAGTGCCGAGACACTAAAGACATATTTCGGTAGCAGGTAATTGAGTATCAGATTCATCTTCTGATTGGGCTCAAGGGCACTTTTACTGATTTTAGCTGCCTCTTGACTAAAATCTTTGATATTAACTTTGCAGTCAGTATCGCAGAAAAAGTCTAGCCCCAAGTACCGTATAGGAACCCCCGGGTTGACCGAGCTCAACTTATGCTCGCCAACAATCAAGTCAGGGAGATGGTATTTCCTTTTTTTCCAGTTTTCCATTATAGGTAAAACCGAAATACTGGCACTTTACCGGATTCACCTGTAGGTGGTTATTATGAAGGAAGTCAATAGATTTCCTATATAATTCCTCCAACGTAACGTGGTTATCAGCCACGAGGAAGATATCGTCAGCGAACGCCATTATTGAAAGATTGGCGTTATTTTCAAAAGTCACACCGTTAATGTCGCTTAACTCCCTAATCAGAGGGTTCAACACCAGATTAGCAAGGAAAGGCGAGAGAGTATCACCCTGTTTTAATGCTCTTGTGAGCTTGACCATAATATTATCCGTCTGGCCGTTAAAATAGAACTTCGTGGTAGACCCCTTATACGTGTCCATTATGACTCTGATATACGTTTCAGGGCATCCGACGTTTCATAGAGCCTCGGCAATTAATAGGTGGGACACATTATCAAAGGCTTTTGTTATGTCAACAGCACACAGGAATAGGTTCCTCTTGTTCAACCTTTGGTGTTTTATGGTCCCCTGAAGTAGGAAAGTATTGACATTAGCCGCGGAGTCAGTGCAGAAACCTGCCTGACGAAGGGTGGAAAGAAATAGACGAGTTAGTCTATTATTCCGTATTTTTGAAAAGAGTCTATAAATAGTTGACCCCAAAGTAATTCGACGAAAAGGACAAAGGAACCTTCTTCTTTGGAATAAAAGTAGTACGCAAGTCCTTTAGAACGCTAGGGATTTCACCAAAGTGAAAAAAATTCCTATAGAGGAATGTAATGACTTTTACATTCATCTTTTTAAGGGAAGGTAACCGTAATGCCGTCCAGCCCAGGAGCCGACTTGGAGTTCATATCTTTCAAAGCACCAGAGACTTCAGCTTCCATAATCAAGTCTACAAAGCGCTCCACCTGACGCTTTGGTGCAGCAGGTGGCATGGACTCTGAGGAGAAAATACTAGAGGTGTGCGGTTAACCGTTTCAATCGAATAACTAGATCGAATACCGAACCGAATAATTCGATTCGGTATTCGATAAGCCCATTTTCACTATTCGATTCGAATATCGAATACCGAACTGACTGTTCGGTTAAAGTTTGACTACCATAAATTTAGGTCCTTGGCACTAGAGCGACCCACATTATTTAAAAAATATCATCCCATTTTTTTTGGTCTCCCATCGAAAACTACCAGCAAGTACATAGGAAAATTTTAAGAAATACTTGACCACCAATGAGGAAAGGTATTTTGAAGTTTAGGAGCTTCTAAATGTTCTTCTCCTTACGTTGTATTGACTATTGGCGAATATTAGGGTTACTACCCGATTAACCGCGAATAGTTGGCCTTGTATTCGCGAATATTAGGGTTAAATATTCGCGGTTACTAGGCTTAACTATTCGCGATTAATCGGGAAGGAAAAAAATTACCAAGGCCCAACTATTCGGTATTCGATTCGGAATAAACTATTCGATTCGGTATTTGATAAGGATAATTTTTGGGTATTCGATAACCGGTTCGATACCCAAAAAGTGGTATTCGCACACCCCAAGAAAATACCCTCGTACACCTGATGAATCTCCAACATCGTAACTCTATTCTCCTTCGGAGTATCCCCATGAATTGCTTCAAAGGCGAGTTTGGGATTTTGCCGCTAATGGTTCTGGAGTTTAGCATATTCCTCCACTCGTTTGAGGCGACGGTTGGAATTTGCAGCCCGGTGAACGCTTTTCTTAGCGGGCTTTTGGTTCTTAACCTTGCGTTCGGACTTATTCCTTTCATTAGGAAGGCACAAGCGATTGATTTGCATTAAATCGTTTTCCCTGCATGGGCATTTAGTCAACACAGACGAGTCTGCATAGTTGATATTTGTGTCCGATAAATAATCAAGCCAGTTGTGTTGTGTAAACAACGTGGGGGATACCGTCTCACCACAAATAGAAGTTTCCTCAATTACTGAGGAATCAAGTTCTAAATCGGCACTCAACAAGTCCAGAGCCCTTTTGTATCTAATCGACTTTCTTAAAGAGGTAAGCGCTCCTTCGGTTCTGTTGCCAGAACCGAGTTGCTCATGCATAGTTTTAATTAGATTAGCGACAGTGCCGATATGTGAACGTCGAATCTCGAGTTCCAATCGAGCAACTGTCTCGATTTCAGATTGAGACCACAGCCTTCCTTTCCCTTCAGGAATTTCCTGACTATACTCGATCTTATGTTTACGAGGACGATGCTGCGAAAGTCCAGATTTTGATGTAAATGAAAGTGCACAAATGTCACAAAGCAATCTCAGACCTGGATAAAAGGTTATTTCAGGTTCTTCGATAACGTCGTCAACAAGATCGCTAGAAACAGGGGCGGGCGGTGAGTAGTGACTGGACTTTTTCTTCTTGCACTTTGAGAAGTGGTACGAACTAGTCACTATTTTTTATATTCTGCGGGAGAGAAAGGACAGGACATGACTACAGTCCTTTGATGTATTATGCGATAGCGTTCTTTCACACTTGGTTGGGACTTCAGCTTCTCAACACAGTATCCTCACTCTAATTTGAGTGGATAATTTAAATTATAAAATGAGCCAAGCTGTTGTTGGCCGCCATAATCGTAGTGAAATTAACTACGAAAAAGTATATAGAGCGAGATAAGACACCTAAGTCTTTATAATAAGCACTGATTGCATCCAACACAAGTCAGAAAGCAAAACAAATGCAAAATGAGCGTGACTGCCTAGGTTTTAGCACAAGGCTGACTCTTTAACCTCGTCCCGACTCTCGCCACGTGGTGGCAACCTAGTTCAGATTTTAAGAGAGTCATAGTTACTCCCGCCGTTTACCCGCGCTAGGTTGAATTTCTTCACTTTGACATTCAGAGCACTGGGCAGAAATCACATTGCGTCAACACCGATCAACGGCCATCGCAATGCTTTGTTTCAATTAGACTGTCGGATTCCCCTGGTCCGTGCGAGTTCTGAGTTGGCTGTTAGTTGCCGACCGAAACGGTCGCGCCAGGCATGAGACCCAGCACGCCGCGCAGCTGAAATATTCCTTGGGAAGGCCCCGACGCTGGTCCGGGCTCAACCAAACCGTTGCCAGTCGGTCTTGCCCAGTCCCGGTGCAGTGCCAGACCCGCTTCGGACCTCAACCCGATCGGCCCAGCCCTCAGAGCCAATCCTTGTTCCAAAGTTACGGATCGGTTTTGCCGACTTCCCTTACCTACATTTTTCTATCGACTAGAGACTGTTCACCTTGGAGACCTGCTGCGGATATGGGAACGGTCCAGCACAAAAATCACTACCTCTCACTCGGAGCCGACGTCAGCGCTTCGGACAAGTTGCGCGGTGCCCTACGGAAACACCATCCCTATCTCCGGGCGAGCCGATTCCAGGGAATCGATTCTTTTTGTAGTGGGAATATCTTCGTTTTGAAAACAAATTTGTTTGGGTAGTGGGAGTAAGTGTGTTTTTAAACCTTGTGAATTTTTCTATTTGGATGTGCGATAACTGACTCTCCGCCGGTGCAGTTGGGGATACTAGTCTTGTGTAGTCAGTTATGTTTCCTTCCCTGGCGGTTTCATAATAGTTGATTGTAAAAGAAACTTAGAACTGCGACCAGGGCCGTCACCAGGGTCAGGTTTTTAGAAATTAGGCCTACAATTACGGAAAAGTCTGTTATTTAGAAGATGAGTTTTTTACAACTGATGACACTGGTGCTCGGCGGTGTATCATAGAAAATTTAAAATCCAACAATAAGTTAGAAGATTAAATCAATTTGGTAGCAGAAAAATATTTTTCGTTCAATGATAGTCCCAAGAATAAGAAAGGGACTCAAACAAACTTTCCCATTATTTGGAATAAATGGTTGAGTCAATACTCATTTAGCAAGTTTGCTAGTGATTTTGGAACTTTCGAATGCGGGAATGCTGAAGTGGCCCTTATAGTTTAATATATTGCAAGTAAAGTGGTTGATGAAAATCAAAAATTTCAACGGGCTAGAGCCATAGAGCCATAGAGTTATTAATCGCCAAACAAACACTCAAGCAGCAAATGAAAATCGTTTTTGATAAGAAACCCATACGCAATATTGAAACGGACCAATTAGGCAATTATACTGGCTGTGCAGGCTAGGAGGTGGATGTCTGGGAGATATGTGGAGAGTAAATAAGGGACAGATGCAAATTCATCAAAAGATCTTAAAAGGAAAAAACCCCTGTCGCAATCTCAACGCGATAAAGCTCATAAATTCTACAACATTAGTCTATCTCTAAGAAATACGGGCCAATTCCCAGAAGACATTCCGCCGGCTGAATTCATATTAACGAAGGTGGCTTACTCATACCGCGTGTGTTGCTTATGGAGTATGTTAAAAGGGTTAATGATCTTGTAGTAGCTGAGTGGACTAAATTATATCTAGCCACAGTTTTAACAAGAAATGTTCTCTGTAAGTGTACTGAACTCTATAAGGTTTTAATTCCCAAGCTTAGAAACAATGGAGTTTATCTTTGTACAAAACTTTACGGTTAACATCACTGGCTCTAAGGAGCATTCTATAGTATAGTTCTGTCTTAACAAGAAAATTCATTATAAAACATTTAGAAGAAACTATGGCTTCATTGAAGAAAACCAAAGATCTAGAAACAATATTCCATCAAGGTGTAGAAAATATCCCTGAGGTAGATAATCGAGGTTTTTCACAGGAAGATTTAGAAGAGTTTCGGCAAGTCTTTGAGAGAAAGTTGGGCCATCTCACATTTTTATAGTTTTCGCGTCTATAATTGGAATTATCGGATGAATATGTGTGTGTTGCCCTCTTTCTCAGCTATAAAATTCAATTTAAAAAGTATCATACGCATTACATAAACTGGAGATATTTAACTTTTCGTATAACCCCCAAATAAGAACAGGAAGAAAAGCTTGAGATACGTAAACTTGAAATGTTTATATTTTTCACTAGAGCCTAGATGGCATCGTGATCGAGATACGCTTTTATGGGCTAGAGGTCCTTTTATGCTAGACAAACTGCAAGCACAAGCACCAGTTGTTTTGATCTTGTGTCAGGTCTTTACTTCTTGCAACAGTGATAGTTATTTCAGCATTTTTTATTTCAAAATGGAGGGAGCTGTAAAATTAGTTTGTTCACCAGATAAAAAAACTTGTCAGTTTGTGTCTAATATGCAAAATTAGTAAAAAAAAAAGATTAGTTGACTTGTGGCACAGAATTTGGCCGAGAGAAAATTAGAAATAGCTCCCGAATCTTAAAGAACGGTGTTTATAACGAAACTGGGACATCGGATGATAGCAGGGCTGATACTCACTCATACGCTCATTTTTAGTTGAATAAGTGAATAATTAATTTAGAAATAGTAATCAGAAAGTGGTTAAACAGGGGCAAATTAAGATATAAAAAAGGGCCGCTTGAAATGAAATGTTTTCAGAGATGACCGATTTTAAAGGTGGTTGTCGTAATCAAGCCCAATCTTTGGGCTTAGATATTTGCAGTAAAAGTCTCCTCATAAATGGTCTACGGCGAAATTCAATTAAACCATTTTGGAGCGCAGCTCAGAATGGAAAGTAATTGATATCGTTTTATATCAAAACCAAAACATTCATTTGAATTGGATTGATTTTAAACATTTGCTGAACGAGCGAAGCGAACTCCACGATTTTGGGGTTTGATCAACTGTGATCAAGCTATTTTTGCGTTTAAACCGTCATACAGTCAAATATATTGCGTTTAACGTTGTAGTCGAGAAGATAAATATCACCGATAGACTCAAAAATTTAAAAAAAGTGACAAATAGTTACTAATTTTTGCAAAAGTGACTTTTAGTAACCGAATTTGAAAAACGTGACTTAGTATCAGCCCTGTGATAGCAAAGTAAAATATCACATGTCATGCTACAGACGATATACACTGAAGGCCAATATAGCTTTCGAACATTTATCCGCAGATGCCTCAAGTACATCCGCAGATGATAAAGACCATATCAGAGCATCGATAACCACTAGAAGTAAAAGTACAGACAGTTCCACGGGTTTTCTGCGCTTAATTTGTGACAAAAAACACGCAAAAAAGATCCAACACTGTATAGAAATCTGAAAAGTCACGACCAGAGTCACTACTTAAAGCAGTGAGACATTTTCAAGACAATGTTTTTGAAATCAGTTCTTTAGAAGATGCTCATAACGTCTTTGCAGCCGACATCATGTGTCACAAAGAATGTATCAATGGCTACATAAAAATATGAAAGAAGTGTAGAAGGTCAAACGAGGGAAATTGACCATACCGATGAAGAAAAACTGGAGGACTTCTTGACAATAGCCAGAAAAAGACTCCATTGCACAATAGTAAAGCTCAGATGAAACATGAAACCTGCAGATCAAAGAATTTGATTTATTCCTTCAATCGACTTGTCCTGCGTACTAGTTATGACGATGTGCTCAGGCAAGACCAAACGCTGGCTAATAGATCCATTTTTCGAGCTGAACGTCATCGGGTTCCAATAACACCCTCTATTCTCCCTGGTCATTCTATTAGAGTTTCAATGGATAACTTTGACCACGAAGAGGCGACGCGGGCCGTCTTAAGACGTCATGGGGTCCAGGGCTAATTATTTCAGGAACAAAAAATTTAAAATTAATAGCATAACGTATTAACAAGACAAATTCTGGTAAAAACGTTAACATGTTTCAATACTGTCGCGATTACACTCTAAAAAATATGTGTTCAAAACTGAACAAATAATTGTGCAAAGCCTCACCACACTGGTAGCACACTTTAGCGTTCAGTTTTGAACAGAAAATACAGGTACCAAAATTGAACACCGAAACAGTGTGCTATGTTGAGCACTTTTTTGCGCATTGTTGAACACTGTGTGGGGTAGGTTTTTTTCCTTAGGGATCCAATATTGAACAGTATATTAGGCAATTTGGCACACATAAAGTGGCAATTTTGATTGGGTTAGCTGGCAATTTGGAACGTTTATAGTAGCAGAATTGCATGTTTTTGTTGACAGTTTGGCACACTTATGCTAGCAATTTTGAATAGTTTAGTAGACAATTTAAACTGTTAGAGTGCCAATGTTGGCTACATACGTTGGCAACTTTGAATGATTTAAATGGCAATTTGGAACGCTTATAGCGGCAGTTTTGAATGTTTTCGTTGACAATTTGGCACACTTAACGTGGCAATTTTGAATGGATTAGTAAACAATTTAAACTGTTAGAGTGCCAATTTTGGCTACTTAAGTTGGCAACTTTGAATGGTTTAAAAGGCAATTTGGAATGCTTATAGAGGCAGTTTTGAATGTTTTTGATGCCAATTTGGCACACTCAAGGTGGCAAATTTGAATGGTTTAGTGGACCATTATTTCCCTTTAAATGGCAAAAAATAGGCTATTTTTTACCGTTTGTAAGATTTAATCGCTCAATACAGCTATTTTGCAGGTAGTTTTGAATTAAGAACTCGTCAAGTTAAAGGAAAAGAACAGCCAACATAACATTATATCATGGAAGAAGGGTATATTCACCTCGCCGTTCCATTACCCTTCTTCTTCCATGATTATATCTTAAAAGAACGGCCTTTATCTAAATAAAAAAGGGAAAATATAAAATTATTTTTCTTTTTAATATTTTCCCATTTATATTTAGAAAAAGACCGTTCTTTTAACATATAATGTTATGTTGGGTGACTTTTCCTTTATGTGCATGCAAACTTCACAAGTCACGCTTCCTGGAAATATTTCTAAATTTCTTTGGTTAATTTTAAAGAATAATTTACCAAATTTTTAAGTCATCCAATTTAATTTTAAAACAATTAATGAAGTTTATTTACAAGGCTTAAAATAGGTGCAGAGACCTTGTCTCCAGTTAATTTGAAAACAATTTTTTCCATGTATTCCATGGTTTTGTTCAATTTTTGTGGATAATGCAATTGAAATGCGTAAAACCCCCCAAAAATTGACGCAATGGCCCCTTCTATCGTCGACACCTCAAAACTGCTGCCTTCAATGACCACTTCAAATGGCGAAGCCAAAATATCCTCATTAGAAAACTTTAACACCGGAGTGTTAGTGACAGGGTCCTACAAAATTGAAACAATTTTAAAATAATTATTTTTCAAGCAATTGAATCGGTGAGGTTTGTTTGGAGTTAGAAAAGTCTACTTACGCTTTGAGTGTACCAGTGGTTAACACATTCATTGAATAGACTGGGCAAAGTTATCAGGCATGCCTTGAGTTCCAATTCTAAAAAAACATGAACAATTTCATATATTAGATTTCATAACATTTAAAAGGCATAAATTAAAGGAAAAGGTCACCCAACATAACATTATATCTTAAAATAACGGCCTTTTTCTAAATATAAAAGGGAAAATATAAAAAAATAATAATTTGACTCTTATTTAAAAGTAATTACCTTTTAATTTGTCTTAAAAACGAGGACTACTGTCCAGCCATGCGGCGTCTGGTTTTTTGAATCTTATACCGCTTACCCCTACGGGATTGGTTGAATTCTCACAGGCTGAGACCAATCACCAATCCCGTAGGGGTAAGGGATAGAAGATAAAAAAGGCAGAGGCCATGGCGGGACAGTAGTCATCGTTTATAAAAAAAGCAGAGGCCATGGCGGGACAGTAGTCATCGTTTATAAGATAAGTTAAAAGTTAATTACTTTTAATTAAGAGTCCAATTATTTTTTTTATATATTTTCCCTTTTATGTTTAGAAAAAGGCCGTTCTTTTAAGATATAATGTTATGTTGGGTGTACTTCTCCTTTAAAAGCACAATTTTTATAGCTTAATTTTTAGCCCCTAAAAAGATAATTCAAGTATATTGTCAACCCTGATGAAGGAGATGAAGGGCATGGTTAATTTACTACAAATTAAGCTATCAGAATTGTATTCTGTTAATTCTATAGATTTATGATTCTGTAAATTGTTTTACATACCCTCAAAAACCTCCTCAGTTGAAACTTCTTTAGCAGCATTGAGAGCTGCTAATACCTTTTGTGCTGTTTCCTACTTTTAATCATCATCAGAATTTTTTTGGCCTTTGGCTTAAAATGAAGCGCTATGATTTTCTCCGCAGATGGCCTAATGTTTTGTAAGAGATTGAATTCCTTCACTAACTATAAAAAATGTTATGGTTTATTTTTAAGACTATTACAATGCAATTGATAATTAATTACCTGGTTTTTCTGAATGAGTAGTGGAAACGTCTCAAGGACGGAGGATATTTTTTCACTTTTTAAAGCTAATTCTTGACGCCAATGACAAGTTCTCGCCATTTTGTCTTCTAAAATTGTAACATTTGGCTTTAATTTTTCCAATTCCTTATTCAGGGCTTGCAAATGTGTCTGAATGGTATCATCATCTTCTTGCAAAAGCCTTTATTACAAAACATTAATGGGTTTTAAAATATCGATTTTTTCATTTCTGTGCAAACTATACAGAATTCTATAAAAACTTGCAATGAAAAGATTTAAATTAAACCTTTCAATGAAGTAGACTTTTAGCCCGAGTTTGAGGTACAATGCCACCCACATTGGCACATTCTAAAATTAGTTTGAAAGTCACATATTGGTGCCTTAACAATCTACATGGGATATTTACCGTAGCCGACTCTCTCTTTGCTTTCTTTTTTGACGGTGGCTTTTCTTTTTGCGATTCCTCAGCGGAAATAGGTTTTATTGCTTTGTCACGACCAAAGATTTTTCGCATTTCTTGAACTTCTTTTACATGACCATAGGTCATTCGTTCGTGCCTATACTTGTTTTTCAGCGCTTTCAACCATGTATCCTATAAATACATGTATTATTGAAACCTACATCTTAATTTTTAAATGATAATAAAATGTAAAGATAACTAAAACTAACATATCCACGTTGATTTGGAAGTCTATCCTTCAAGAACGGATGTTTTCCAATTAGGGCCACACCAACTCTCTCAAGATAACTTGGTTTAATATACCTGAAAATGTAAATTTTTTCGTAAATTCTTCAAGTTAAAATATTGCAATTTTAAAACCTACAAGCCATATTGCAGCAAATCCTCAAATAGTACATTTATTATTAAATTGGTGTTCTTCCGTTGAAATATCGCACTATCTTTGTTTTTGATAAGCCTCATTATAGACTGTGGGAAATCCGGAACTTGGTAAACAAGAGGCATTAAAGGTGTTGTCGAAGATGAAGTTTCCAAATTCTCAGAGTTGGCATTTTCTACTTGAATACTACACAGCTTAAAGTATTTGGAACATTGCAATTCTTACGTTGTTAAAGAACTTGGTGACTGGAATATAATACATCCTGGTGAAAAGATAGATTATTATGCTCTGAAAACCTTCAGATTAGATACAAATGATGTTGTAATGCTTAACCACAAAATAGCTTGCAAGCCTCAAGAAATATTGAAACCGTTTATCAAGCAGGAAATAAACTCATTTATAACAATGGGGATGTTGTGGTGTAAATTTTTATAAATAGCTATATTAAATAAAAATAACTTGTTTCACGGTTTCATTATCCCTTTAAATACCACGTAATTACAGATGACCACTCGAATACACATAACGTGTGAAAATCAAAAGAAAATAATTGAGTGGAAAGAGCCACCACGACGGAAGAATTTTTCAGTCGCATTGAAAATACATTTGAAAAAAAATGAAAATCAAAAGAAAATAATTGAGTGGAAAGAGCCACCCACGACGGAAGAATTTTTCAGTCGCATTGAAAATACATTTGAAAAAAAAATGAAGTCCATCCAAATTTTTAACGAGGAATTCATAGATTGGTTGGATTTTGACTTAGAAGTAGAAGGTATACCTCCCTCTATGAGTAAACTACTTCGAATATGCGAAGTTCATAAAGAGAATAATCTGCCGTAACTATACCATACATATTTTATCTTTTATGTTCTGTATTTCTACAATTATTTTTCCAGAAGTATTCCTGGCACTTCGACAGAATCAGATTTGGTTCAATCAAGGGAAGTAGACAGGGCCGGATTAAGGGGGGGGCAGAGGGGGCACCTGCCTCCGGGCGCCAGCAAAATAGGGGCGCCCAAGATGTCTGGTGATACCCAAATCTGAGCGATTGTTTTATTAAATTTTCGAAAAACTCAAAAACATGATGTTAGTTTTGAATGATTACGGGACTGTTTTTCGTTTTTAAATAGGTATATTAGCTATCGAGACCAATTTATTACACCAAATTAGTGGGGAGGAGACGATAAATAGATTTTCCGAGTCTAAATCTAGAAAAGCCTATACTTAAGGCTCTTTCAGACGATCCAACTTTTTGACTCAGCTCGATGGGTCAAAAAGTTGTATCAACTTGCCCAACTTTTGAAGGGAAAAGTGAAATAAATCCTTCCTATTCACACGACTAAACTTTTACCGCCAAATAGAACTTTTTAAGTGCCACCTACCTTGGCACTTACGAAATAACCCGCGAAAAAGGCTTTATTTTGTAACTCATTTTGATTAGCTGTAGAAATGAAATTAAAAAGTTGAGTCAGCAAAAATTGGATCACTGATCCAATTTTTCCTAGCCAACTTTTTTGGTGACTCAACTCATCCAGCTTCTATTCACACGATCCAACTAGTTGATTCCCCTCGAGTTGACCCATCAAGCTGAGTCAAAAAGTTGGATCGTCTGAAAGAGCCTTTAGTCACTTTTTTCAAATTCGGTTACTAAAAGTCACTTTTCCAAAAATTAGTTACTATTTGTCACTTTTCCAAAAATTAGTTACTATTTGTCACTTTTCCAAAAATTAGTTACTATTTGTCACTTTTCCAAAAATTAGTTACTATTTGTCACTTTTTTTGGATTTTTGAGTCTTTCGGTGTTATTTATCTTCTCGACCACAAGGTTAAACGTAATATATTTGACTGTATGACGGTTTAAACGCAAAAACAGCGAGATTACAGTTGATCAAACCCAAAAAATTGTGGAGCTCGCTTCGCTCGCTCATCAAATCTTTAACTTAATATTTATAATCAATCCAATTCAAATGAATGTTTTAGTTTTGATTTAAAACGACATCAATTACTTTGCATTCTGAGCTGTGCTCCAAAATGGTTTAATTCAATTTCGCCGTAGAAATTTTATGATTGGACCTTTCCTTTGACTGGAAATATCTAAGCCCATAGATTGGGCTTAATTACGGCACCGACCTTTAAAATATCTTTAACTACTGAAAATAATTATGAAAATCGATCATGTCTGAAAACATTTCATTTAACGTGCCCTTATTTTATAGCTTAATTTGCCCTTATTTAGTCACTTTTTGCTTACTATTTTTAAATTTATTAGTCACTTATTCAACTAAAATTGAGCGTATAAGTGAGTATCAGCCATGCATAGGGATACTTTTCACTTAACAAAATTACAATAGAGAGTTAACAGCTGGCTAGGGGGAAGAGATAGTCTGACGTCACGCAGCCGCCCTCTGGTTGGCATTTTTGCGCGTAGAATACTGTTTCCAACCGTTAGGGGGTATGAAACTCCAGTAAGAGATAGAAGGGTGTGACGTTTCAGGGTCAGAACTGTTAGCTCCCTATATTTCTAATAAAAACAAAACTGTTAAAATTTCTAGCTGGTTTTTATAAATTATGGGGCCAAGGGAGGGGGCGCCCATCGAGCCACTGCCCCCGGGCGAAAATCTTCTTAATCCGGCCCTGAGTATTCTACCACATAAGTGCCAAGTGCCATTAATTTCTACAATGTAATAGATCTTAAAAAATAGGGCTATATCCTCCGGCACTACAGTAACTGGATAGATAAAACTGGCTTTGTAGCGAACACCAGAGTAATTAATTTCTGATGCTATTTGTTTCACATCAGAATCAAAATGAATGATTTCCCTTACTTTTTTCTTTAATAGTTCTGGAAGCTGGCAAAATTTAACTTTACTAGTTTTTGCCAGGTCATTATTTTCAAACCCGTTCCCGGCACTTTGTTCCCAGCATTGAGGAAATTGGTGCCTTTTACTTATAGTAGAACATACATTACGCGAAATAGTTGCTATACTTTTGAAATACTGGTGTTTGGCTTCAAACCTCATACACCATAGTCGGATAAGAGGTCTATAATTTTCAATTAACCTTGGGTAGTGTATAAGGTAATGTAATTTTGGAATGAAGTGGGAATTTGGCGTTTCTTTAAATAAGTGCATGAACTCACAGATTAATTTGTATAAAGAAGGCAGCCACCTGCGATCTATTATTGGTTCTGTTATAAATTCCCCAATAGAAATTAAGAGAAGTAACAACTTCCAAACTTTATCATTCTGAGGGACTATGGAACCAAAAATTAAAGGGAATAGGTATAGCAAGGTTTTTTTGAGCAGTTGTTCCTGTCAAAGTACCTGAACCTGACAACTTTTCTCGGGTTATAGGTACACTCTTGTTTTTTATGTGCAGTTCACCATAAGGAAACTGGTAAATCTTTTCATTAATTTCATTCAGAGTAATAAAATTGGAGTTAATTAAATGATTCATTACTAATTTGAGAATAAGTGGGACCACACCTTCATAAAAGTCATGCATAATATCAGGGGGCAGGCTCTGGGTGACTTCGAAGTGCGTAATTATTGAAAACGGCGATGGACATTTAACTCCATATATTTGTGAATTATCTGGATTTTGCAAAACCGCTTCTAAATGATATTTATGTATTTCTTCAGTTCTAATTATCATATTAGCTTCGTCAAACACGGATGAAATATTTTCTTTTTTAATCATGCATTGACGGCAAATTCTACCATAAGAAAAAGATTGAGAAAACGCCCCAATACTGTGACTAGAAAGATTATCAGCTGATATTGTTGACATTGCTCCTTTAACGTTTCGATTTCTAATATTAAAACCATTTTTTTGAAAACTTTCAAGGTCATTCAAAAGTGGTTTTAATACTTTAGAATATCCATACTTCTTCAAAATTGGATACTTCACTGCTAATGCTAGTTTTATGCTGCTTAGCTTACTGCGAAGGGTAGGATCAAAATTTCCAACCTGATAATACACTAACATAACTTTATGTTTGTCCCTTTTGGCTCCTAGAGGGTTGTTAATTTCTACTTCATCCAAGTAGAATGGGAGTCTAACAAAATAAGGATCGTTAGAAAAGAGAGGATGTTGTTTACACATTTCACCATCATCATAATCAATTAATAAATATGGCCCGCAATCGTTCTTTACCCTTAAATATTCCTCCCACACATCGTCATGAGAAAAAAGTTTTTCCAGTACAGAAATTATTGGCACGTAGGTAACTGTATCTTTAAATACTTTCCCTTTTACCCTTCTCGTTCCTAATACATAGTCAACTGGTTCCACATAATCTATACTTTCTCTACAATATTTTCCAAGGTATATTTACTTTTAATAACACCCAACACCGAGTGCGTAACTACACGAGCTTGATTATCAAAATCATTGTGGTTATTATCGGGCTCTCTCTGGTTATTAGCATTTAAGTTTAAGAATGTTTCCATACAACTCTCTATTAAACCAGCTACACTATTTGATATACTTTCAGTGACACAAGCTGGCAACTTGTGCTTCTCCCGTAGTTCTAACATAAAAAGGGCAGCATTTCTGTCTAATAGCTCGATC
This sequence comes from Phalangium opilio, assembly GCF_054372755.1. Classification (NCBI taxonomy): domain Eukaryota; kingdom Metazoa; phylum Arthropoda; class Arachnida; order Opiliones; family Phalangiidae; genus Phalangium; species Phalangium opilio. The sequence continues at coordinate 3,603,362 of NW_028324204.1, forward strand.
CATAAAATTCTGTCATAGACGTAACATGGAGGCTGTATCCTATTCAATGTTGGACGGGAAACTCGTTATTCTTGTAGTCCTTGCTTTTTAAGGGAATTATAGTAAACATGGCTGCCAGTCAACGTAAGATTCATTTATGTCGTCTGCTCGCGGGTCATAGGTCGGGGGACTCGGGGTTTGTTTTGTTTTCATCGTTTTGAACTTAGAAGAGCTTATTTTTAAAAATTATTAATAAATCTAATAACAGAAAGACGGGTAATACATATTGACGTTGGTGGTTAATTATTAAAATTAAATTGTTACATAGATTTTCAGTCTAAGACTGTCAATTTGAGTTACTAAGCCTCGGACTTAAGCAGCCGAACTAGACCGTTGAAAATCTCTCCCGCCCAAGTAGGCACCACCCACTTTTAAAACGGGGAAATTTGGAGATTCAGTCGGGAAATATTTTCTAGGAAAATACGCTAAATCTATGGCAGCCCTGTGACTCAGTTTTGTCATAGATTCTCACCTTGCCTCGAACAGGGGGGGAATATACTTCTGCCGCATTTTATGGATCGAGCTATTGTGCTGGTTCTATTGGTTCTAAATTATTTAGATCAGGGTTACATAATGGCACTGGATCTTCTGGTAGAATATCAACATCTTAATAATGTAAACCATCACCAATTGTTGGTTCTTGGTTTTCAACAAAAACCCCTCCACTGAAATGCTTAATGTATAAATGGCTTCTAAGTGAGACATATTTTGTAAAAACCCTTGAGCATGAATTATAACAACATTTCAATTGACGTTGGGGCTCATGAGAGTGGCATATACGGGTATGTTTCAACCAACTCGAAACTGTATGACGTTCCACTACTTTAGTACATATAGAGCAAACATATACCACCATGTTAACAGAGACCAACCTCTAAATTCTCATAAAATGAGTAGTCAAAATAAAATTCCTTTGAAAAAAATGAAAAAGTAAAATCAGACTTAAAAATTGCTAAATTGATTAATCATTATCTTAAAAATGATTTTTTTTAAATTAAATAGCAAATGGATGTCTGCAAAAAATCCAAAAATGTTTTAAACTTAAGCATTTACCAAAAAATGTAAACAAATGAGCCATGCCATATTCCTTGACACTGCTGCCGAAGGCAGGCGGCCCTTCGTGGAGCCTATTAAAAAATCTCAGGGTTGTGCGACATTTATCTACATGCACTGGACAGCAGGAGAGCGAGAGGGAGAAAGAGACACGCACACACAAAACTTTCGGGGGTACGGTGAGACCTCGAGAGAGGCAATGATTGAGGGTGTGCCAGGTATTCTCTGTGACTAAAGAGGGGGAGGACTGAACTTGGAATTTTTTTCCCATGTATAAACTAAAAATGGCGGTTCTTTCTTGCAGTGCGCGGGAGAAATTACCACGTTGTACCTTGAAGCTCGCTTGAAGTAGGGTCATTGGCCGATTATAATGATGGACACGCCACGAACGTTCAAGGTAAAAAATACTACAAAAATAAATGGTTTCGTTACGATTACTTAAAATTTAATAATGAAATTCTTTTTTCAGTGGACAATGTAGGAAAATCAGTGTCAGACTGACGAAAATTTAAGAGCAACGAATGGTCGAGGTTATATATAATGAATGATTGCTTTACGATTACACTATAGCTTTAAAATTATTCAAAGTTATTATTATTTAAATTTTTGGTGGTCCAATTAGGGGAATCAAGGAGAGAAAATGAAAACATTTTAAACAAATTTAACGTTCAAGGTGATATATAGTAAATAGTTGCGTAAAAACTACACTATAACTTTAAAGTTACTAATAATTAATAATTTTTCAGAGAAGAATATTGGAGAATTGAGGACAGATGAGATAGGCGAAAATTTGAGAACAACTAATGATGAAGGTAATAACTGATAAATGATTGTGTTACTATTATACTAAAACTTCAAATTTTTTAAAATTTATTACTAAATAAATTTCATTATTTCCTCCACAAATTAAGAGACTTCCGAAAAATTGAAAACAACTAATTATCAAGGTAATACATGATAAATGATCGTGTTACGTTTATTTATCTTTAATAATATTTCATTTTTTGTTCGACAAATTAGGAGAATCAACGTCAGAAATATATGATAATATCAACGCGTCTAACGACGAAGGTGATATACAATAAATGCTTGCGTTAAGATTATACTATAACTTTTCATTCACAAATAAAATTTCTTTTTTGGTAGAAAACTCTGAAGAAATATTGAAGGAGGCCGTTAAATTTTTGAAGCAATGAGTGAGGCCGGTAGTAAGTCTATCAAATTTGCCTTCATTTCAATATATAATTTTATATACGTGAAACATAAATTTCCAGTTTGCAATTTGGATTATGTGGGTAGTTTTGAAACGATTGCAAACGAGGAAGACGAAGATGGAAAGCCAGAAGCCAAAAAATTTAAAGAAGACCTTTATGAATATGTTGAAAAACTATTTTTAAAAAATTTAATTCATGTTTAGAGATACGAAAGCACAAATACTAGTTAAGAGACTTTCAGGATTTTTTGAGGACAACTTTGACCGAATAATGTGTATGTAAATAGTATGAATCCTTTCATCATATTTATACCATAAAAAACAAAAAGATTTCATTTATAAAAGATTTAATAACTTTAAAAAAGGAAAATGTTTCTTAAAAGATTGTTTTCGTAAGATTGAAAAATGATTCTTTAAAAATTTCAAAAAATGTAGGATTTTATAGAAACATATTTTTTAATTAAAAATTAAAACTTGAAAAAAGTGAGTTTCCCTAATAAAGTATTTCTGTAAATAAAATTTAATAGTTATAAAAATAAAGTTCCTGTGAAAAATATTTTTTATGTAAAATCCAAAAGCATAAAAATATTTTTAATATCAAATTAAAAAAAATTGTACTGAAAAATAATTTTTAAATAAATTTTAAAAATTTTAAAAAAGTAACAATTTTTCGAGAAAACTATATTTTTAAATAAAAGATAGAAATTGAAATGAGTGAGTTGTTCTAAAAATTTTTATTTAGTAAGCCAGAAATTTTATTTCACTTTTCTCTTTAATATAGAAAAAATGGTTCGTATTCAGGAGCATCGCACCCGACTGACTCAGAACCTGAGTCAGAAGGCGTTCCTGATGAGCCAACGCTTCCACAAGAGTCGCCTCATACCAGTCCACGATGTTACACTTTAAGAGACTTGGCCTGTGCCAGTCCTAGCCCTCCTCGTCCAACTGCTCTAGCGAAGACGCCTTCCGCACAACTTCGTCCACGTATCGAGTCTCATACTGGTCCTTACGACGATCATGGTCCTGTTTCACCACAGCCTGGTCCGAGTTCGACACCACAGTATGTTCCACCACCAGATCTGGGAGGACCTGCCCGGATTACGCCCATCAGACTGAAACGAAAACGTCCTGCCACTTCTTCGTCGACTTCAAAGGACTGGGAAGTTCTCTCTCCCAAGTTGGCTCGAGTGTGTAGTGTTTCTGATATATCGGAAGCTACTGCCTTGGATGTTGTTAATAAAGATCCTGCACCTGAGGAAGACGTCTCGGCACCTGTCGCAGCGTCTCTCCCTCAGCTTCTTCTACAACATCCTTTCCTTACCGCTCGAACCATACGACCGTTTCGACATGGTTACATCAGAGAAGTTGCGCAGCGGCGGATAGTTCAGCCTGGTGGTCCGGAGCGAGATACATATTATTTTGCACCTCCGCCTCACCGGATCAAATTAAGATCACGGAACGACGTGGCGAAGAATCTACGGAGTCATCCGAACCCTCAACTAACCATTGAGGATTTTGACTATTCTCGAAAAGCGATTTATGCACCTCCTTGGGAAATAACCAGGATGTAACCAGGATGGCTCGTTAAATTGCCTTTATTTATTCTATATTTTATACATTTTAGGACGTGCTGCATCTTCATGACGACGAGGAACTGGATGATGGACCCGTGTCCGTAAGAACGGACGTATTAACTATAGTAGCAAGACCGCCGGTTTCGACACGTGAAGTATAAGTGGCAACCTCTGACGCCGCGCATGTGAAGACCGTCCAGGCCCGCCGACGTTTTTCGTCCAACCGCCATCCCAGAAACCAGTCGGCATCACCGCCGCTGCCTCTTCCCGTTTCGAACGAAACATTGGATATTGGCCCCGCGCCCACCATACCATCTGCTGGACAGGAACAGCCACCGGTTAGGCAGGAGAGCCTTCCGCATCTGCCGCTGTTAAACAGCTATTGTGCTTTGGCGAGTAAAGGGACAGCCGTAGGCCCAGCTTTCCAGCGCATAGTACGTCCTGGTGTCGTTCCAGCCCTTGCTGGAGAGCCTTCTCGGGGTATTTCTCGAGGGGCACTCCTGCGACGGTTGGCGACACCGTCTCCACCACCTCAAACATCTTCGCCGTTATTTCCCACTCCTCCTCCGTCACGTCAAGTTCAGGCATTATTGCCTACCCCGGCGATGCCAATGAATTTGACGGCCCATTTAACCCCCCGAACCACTTCGGGTGGGTTAACCTCTTATCGGTGTGGGTGTCCGCACCACGTGCGGGATTGCCCTTTTAGGAGGCGGGTAGACCGCAAGAACGTATTCCTTCCCTCGGGAAGAAAATTCTTTCATTCATACTAAGCGTCCAGTAGGGATTAGGAATGTCCCTTTTTACTGTGTGGGGGAATGTAGCGGACAGCTACATTTGGGCCTTCACAATCAACATAATAACATTATAGACTTACCTATTCAGGCTTCAAATTATATGAACTTAACCCTAAGCCTATATCCATCCTAATAAAATGGAGTCTCTAGCTAGAGGGAGCTCTATTGCACTACTTGAGCGCCCCCTTGTCTAGATAGGCGGAACTAGAGATAAGGGGAAAGTATGTATAGCCTGAACAGCCTCAGGAACTGAGTTGTTGTTAGTTAGTTAGTCCGTAGAGTAGTCAAGAAGCTAGTCAGTGGGAATCCTATTCAACACCCGAGTGGCTAACACCTGTCACCGGCAGTAAGATAGACGGTCGACTCTCCGACCCTCTAACGGTTAGTTAGAATTGGTGAATTCCCGCGCTTCTCACTCTAGTCGCGTACCGTTTCAATAAGCACAAGACACCAGTTCACATCGCTCTTAATATCTCTGTAACGGACATTCCCTACTGGCGCTTCCCAGATTAAGTTCTCTACATTGTAAATAGTCATTATCATATTACTAAAAAAACTAACCCCCAAAATTAATAATTATTTTGTATAATACTAACCTAACCAGAAACTGGTTCAATAAAGAGATATAATTTATGCCACCTAATTTTCTCTCATTATTTCTTGCCCTGCGAACCTCAGCTTTTTAAGCGAATCGGTTACACGCTTCCATGTAGACAACCTTTTTCGAAGGAGGAGTTAAGTAACAGTAAAGTAACTAACCGACTTCTTAACTTTAATTAAATGAAAACGTTCCATTTTGGAGCCCTACACTATCGATAAGTCAGGGCCGGATTAAGAAGATTTTCGCCCGGGGGCAGTGGCTCGATGGGCGCCCCCTCCCTTGGCCCCATAATTTATAAAAACCAGCTAGAAATTTTAACAGTTTTGTTTTTATTAGAAATATAGGGAGCTAACAGTTCTGACCCTGAAACGTCACACCCTTCTATCTCTTACTGGAGTTTCATACCCCCTTACGGTGGGAAACAGTATTCTACGCGCAAAAATGCCAACCAGAGGGCGGCTGCGTGACGTCAGACTATCTCTTCCCCCTAGCCAGCTGTTAACTCTTTATTGTAATTTTGTTAAGTGAAAAGTATCCCTATGCATGGCTGATACTCACTTATATGCTCAATTTTAGTTGAATAAGTGACTAATAAATTTAAAAATAGTAAGCAAAAAGTGACTAAATAAGGGCAAATTAAGCTATAAAATAAGGGCACTTTAAATGAAATGTTTTCAGACATGATCGATTTTCATAATTATTTTCAGTAGTTAAAGATATTTTAAAGGTCGGTGCCGTAATTAAGCCCAATCTATGGGCTTAGATATTTCCAGTCAAAGGAAAGGTCCAATCATAAAATTTCTACGGCGAAATTGAATTAAACCATTTTGGAGCACAGCTCAGAATGCAAAGTAATTGATGTCGTTTTAAATCAAAACTAAAACATTCATTTGAATTGGATTGATTATAAATATTAAGTTAAATATTTGATGAGCGAGCGAAGCGAGCTCCACAATTTTTTGGGTTTGATCAACTGTAATCTCGCTGTTTTTGCGTTTAAACCGTCATACAGTCAAATATATTACGTTTAACCTTGTGGTCGAGAAGATAAATAACACCGAAAGACTCAAAAATCCAAAAAAAGTGACAAATAGTAACTAATTTTTGGAAAAGTGACAAATAGTAACTAATTTTTGGAAAAGTGACAAATAGTAACTAATTTTTGGAAAAGTGACTTTTAGTAACCGAATTTGAAAAAAGTGACTAAAGGCTCTTTCAGACGATCCAACTTTTTGACTCAGCTTGATGGGTCAACTCGAGGGGAATCAACTAGTTGGATCGTGTGAATAGAAGCTGGATGAGTTGAGTCACCAAAAAAGTTGGCTAGGAAAAATTGGATCAGTGATCCAATTTTTGCTGACTCAACTTTTTAATTTCATTTCTACAGCTAATCAAAATGAGTTACAAAATAAAGCCTTTTTCGCGGGTTATTTCGTAAGTGCCAAGGTAGGTGGCACTTAAAAAGTTCTATTTGGCGGTAAAAGTTTAGTCGTGTGAATAGGAAGGATTTATTTCACTTTTCCCTTCAAAAGTTGGGCAAGTTGATACAACTTTTTGACCCATCGAGCTGAGTCAAAAAGTTGGATCGTCTGAAAGAGCCTTAAGTATAGGCTTTTCTAGATTTAGACTCGGAAAATCTATTTATCGTCTCCTCCCCACTAATTTGGTGTAATAAATTGGTCTCGATAGCTAATATACCTATTTAAAAACGAAAAACAGTCCCGTAATCATTCAAAACTAACATCATGTTTTTGAGTTTTTCGAAAATTTAATAAAACAATCGCTCAGATTTGGGTATCACCAGACATCTTGGGCGCCCCTATTTTGCTGGCGCCCGGGGGCAGGTGCCCCCTCTGCCCCCCCCTTAATCCGGCCCTGCGATATTATTATTATTGTTGATGAGGAGGGTACGCGCCCTAGCACCGATGCCAAAGGCATATTGTGCATCCTCGTAATCAGGCCTTGAATAGGCCTGTAGCTGCAGCGTAGCGAAGAATTCGCTCCACCGTGAGAGAGGAGACCCTCGAGGGTTCCAGGGTGTGTGAATCAAAATATTCTAATCTAAGCGAGGCGAAGTAGTCGCACTCGCAAAGTACGTGGGCGGATGTTTCTTCCTTCTCCTGACACGACCTACAGAGAGGGTCGTCGGCAAAACCCATCAGATGGAGGTGCCGATTAAGCCGGCAATGCCCGGTCAAAAGACCGGTGGCCAGCCTAATATCCCATCTGCCGAGCGAAATTAGGTCCCTAGCACGAGACCTGCAGGGACCATCGACAAACAACTTTGTCTGTCTCTGGCCCTCCATGCTGTGCCAGAGCTGATTTTGTATGACAGTCAACCTGTCATGCAGACACCGTTTGACGTGCCTGTAGGGGATGGGGACGGCCGGCTCCGGCCCAAAGAGCTTGGCCTCCGCACCCCTTTTCGCAAATCTATCGGCTTGCTCATTGCCATAATATCCGCTATGCCCTGGCACCCAGTACAGCAGAACCCTGTTGCAGGATGCCAGTCGCGCTAGCAGGTCGAGGCAGCTACGCACCAGTTGAGAAGTAATCTGACACTGGTTCAGAGCGTTCAGGGCAGCCTGACTGTCAGAATAAATTCTCACAGTCCGTCCGGTATACCCTTTGTTAATACAGTAATCTGCGCAATAACAGATCGCGGCAATTTCAGCCTGGAACACACTAGCGAAGGTGCCCAGGCAAGCAGAAAAGCCGACCCTTGTGGTTTGACAGTAATAGCCGGCGCCAGCGCCGGAATCAGTCTTGGAGCCATCGGTGAACCAAATGGTTTCACCCCCAGTGCCAAGAGGCAGCAGGTTAGTCCACTCTGCCCGACTGGGGAAGTGGATGCTGAATGGCTTAGTGAAATCAAAACTGGTAACGGTTTTGTCAGAGCACATCGTAAGCGACGGCTCAAGTGCGGCGTACTCCCGAAAGAGCTTCGTATGGCTGTAATCCCAAAGTCTTGGAACCCAACAGCCACTAATGTTGAGCCTGTAGGCTCCCATGACAGCCTCCTCCTCAATGAAGAGATGAAGAGGAAGCATGTCAAGGAGCACCTCCAGGGAAGCAGTTGGGGTCGATCTCATGGCCCCCGTAACACCAATGCAGGCAAGCCTTTGAAGCTTGCGCAGGGCAGCCTGCACCGTCTTAAGCCGGACCCTTGTCCACCAGACAAGTGCCCCGTAAGATAGTATGGGTCTAGAGTATAGAGCCAGTGTACAGCCTTGGGGTTGAGGCCCCAAGTCTGGCCGACAGAGCTCCTGGTCCTCCAGAAGAGCATCTTGGCCTTCTTAATACACCGATCAAGATGCGGCTTCCATGTGAGTCTACAATCAAAAGTCACCCCCAGGTATTTCACCTCGGAGGACTTTGTCAGGACCTGGCCAAAGAAAGAGATATCATTGAACAGATCCTTAGTATTCTTCCTCGTAAAAGGAACAAGGACAGTTTTATCAGGATTAACGGTGAGGTTAACCGCCTGACACCATTGCTCCACGCTAGAGAGAGCAGATCTCATAAGGGCGGTGACAGTATCCGGGAACTTCCCCGTAAAGACTATCGCTACATCGTCCGCATACCCGAAGCAGCAACAGCCCCCAGCACCCCCGAGCCTCCCCAGGAGCTCGTCCACCACCAGGCACCACAACAGGGGGGAGAGCACACCACTCTGAGGGCAGCCCCTGCTGGTAGTCACCCCTAGAGAGTCCCCAAGGAGGGACGCCGACACCTCGCGGTCGGTAAGCATGGACTTGATCCAGCGGCCAAGAGTGGCGCTGATGCCAAATCTCTCAACAGCTTCAGTAATAACCGAGCTAGAGACCTTGTCAAAGGCCCCCTCGATATCGAGGAAGACAGCCAGTGAAATTTCCTGAAACTCGAATGCCCTATCCAGGCAATTCGTAAGGCCGTGAAGGGCCGTCTCAGTGGATTTGCCTTTTTGGTAGGCAAATTGTGAAGAAGAGAGAGGAGTTACCGAAAGTACCTCGTCTCTGATGTACCTGTCCACCAACTTCTCCAGAATTTTGAGGAAGAAGGAGGTCAGGCATATGGGTCTAAATGCTTTCGCCTCGAGATAGGAAGCCTTCCCGGGCTTGGGAATAAAGATGACCCTAGAGCGTTTCCAGTCACGAGGTATGTGACCGAGAGCAATGCAAAGTCTGTAGATCTTGCATAGCGGAGAGGCGATGTGGTCTAAGCCCTCCTGCAAAAGCAGAGGGAAGACCCCATCGGGTCCCGGAGACTTGTAGGGCTCAAAACAGTTGACAGCCCACCGAAGCTTGGGAATCGTGACAACCTGTCTGGCTACAAGCCAGTCTTCCCTCTTAGCCCTGTGCAGGACAGGGTAGAGAGAGTCAGGGTTTGTTGGATTGATAAAAGTAGAATCAGGAAAATGGACCTCCAGCATGTGCTTGAGAGTCTCAGCCCCAGATTTAGTGTACACACCCTCCCGTAGCTTAATAGCATTAAGTCGATGTGTGCTGTCGTGCGCTAGAATCTTCATGACCCTAGCCGTGGCAGGGACATTGGAGATTTGCTCACAGAAGGTCCGCCAGGAGTCCTTCTTAGCAGCTCTAATGGCCCTGTTGTAGGTGTTAAGGGACTGCCTGTATCCAGCCCAGTCACCCGTGCGCTTGGCTTTGTTAAAGAGCCTGCGCGTGTATTTACGAAGCCGGCTGAGATCCGCGTTCCACCAAGGGACAAGCCTCGAGCGGTTGACGGTCTTAAGTGGGCAGTTCCGGTGGAACGAATCCATGATGGAGCACTGTAAATCACCAGCAGCCCGATCAAGATCCTTAGGTGAAGTAAGTTTAAGAGTGTGACCCCCTCCGTAGCGTAGGATTAGGTCTTCCCTATAGCCGGCCCAATTAGTCCGTTTTGGGTTGCGTATCTCCGTCCCCGCCGGGACAGAAGTAATCGCGACAGTAAAGCAGATGTGCCTATGATCCGACAGAGACGGTTCATTTGACACATGCCAGTTAGACACGGAAGACACGAGGTTTTCTGTGGCTAGCGTGAGGTCAATGACCTCCCTTCTATTAGAAGTAACAAAAGTAGGTTCATTGTTTTGATTAAGAATATAGAGTTTACAACCAACTAAATATTCTAGTAAATCATCACCCCTCTTGTTGCAGTCAGAGCTGCCCCACGTGATGTGATGAGCATTGGCATCGCAGCCAATGATTAGTTTGTCCCCTCTCTTTTCACATTGATTGACCAAATTGATCACCTCAATTGTCGGGAGAGAGTCCGCGTCGTGGGCAAAGTATGCGGAGGCAGCCGTGATAGTCAGCTTGGCATGCCCAGTGGCCAGGACTAGATTCACGGCCGCCGTGTCCTGGGACGTGTACAGCGGTAGAGAGATACAACAAAGATCCCTCCGAACCAAAATACACGCCCTAGGTCTAGCAGCAGTTTGGTCATAAAATAGTGACCCCGCCGCGTCAAGACCGAGGATTTTGCCATGGCAAATCCACGGTTCTTGTATGAGGGCCAGATCAAGACCCTCTATAGCAAACCTCCTGCAGAGTACCGCAGAGGCCGCCTTACTATGGTGCAAATTGATTTGAATTGCACGTAGCGTCCCCATGGTCCCTAAGAGAGGGGTTCAGAAGGGACCTAGCTACACCTCATCGGTCCCGAGAGGGCTAATGGCACCTCCCCCCCCGACAGGCGAGCTCCCAGTCCCAAGATCCTCCCCCTTACCAGGACCACTAGAACGCTCATCGGCTGAACCCCGAAGGGTCCCATCCGATTCTTCCAGTAGGGTGGACTCATCCATGGAAGAACAGACTTCCGAATGAGCCACCCCCCCCCTCCCCCTCTGTGCCTAGAGCGACACCAGAGAGCTCCTCCGCGAGATCCCCCATCTCGCTAGTCCCACCCCCCGCCGCAGACTCGGCTACAGTGGTTTTAGTGGTTTCCGTGTTCTGAAGGAGTTTGAAGGAACCCTTGTCCACTCCAGTATAGCCCACGAAACCAGCATTCTTAATGGCTTCCAATGAGGAGCCATCAATTAGCAGTACCCAGTACCGTACGGCCCTGTCCACGTACGTCCGGATACATTTCCAGCGTTCAGTGGCAAAACCTGCATTAAGGGCCTTTAGGCGCCGAAACAGCACCGCCGGCTCCTTGGTGATCTGGTCCTTGGTGCGGAACATTACCTTAAACGGCTTAGGGAGTTCGCTAGCTCTCATTACTGAGAGCACCGCATCCCCCACCACCGAGAAGGCTAAGTTGTCCTTCAACCATTGCCCAGTGAACGAATCCTCACAGGAGTATACTAGGGCCCCGGTCGTCAGGTTAAAGTTCGCGAGGCGCGGTAGAGGGCTCCCCGAAGGTATCCCATCCAGCGCCCTTAGAATCGCCTTCTGAATTGGGCCCACGTCTTCCTCCGTGATGACCGCCGTCGGATAGCCTTTTTTTGACAATGGCCATCTTTTCTGAGCTGGCGGCGTCACTATAGGACTTAGCCTTTTTCGACGCCGCCTGCGAGGTACTTGGTGAGGGAGTCGAATCCTCCGCTCTAGGCCTCTTCATTGGGTTGTCACGAGCCATCGCACCCCCAGCGGGGGTGGAGACCGTTTCAGACCCCGATTTGACCTTTTGCCGAGCAATCCGTCGTTTGAGACGACGACGCACGGTACGTTTCGAGGGCTTGCCAGACACACGCACCGATAAATCGGCACGAGTATCGCTGGATACAAGCCCTTGTAAAGTGGTATCAGTGTGGGTTCTGCCTTGAGCAGACCCCTGCACCGTAGGTTTGGTAGTGTTAGAGTTGTTTTTATTAGATTTATCCATGGGAATCCCACGAGTAAGGGGGCAAGTAAAAGGTCACCACCCGGTAGTCCCCCACCCGGGTGGAAGGCTAGATACAACGGGGTGTCGCCCGGTGCCCCGAGGGGATCGTTAGCGATACCGTAGTTTTACTTCCCCAGTACCATGCAGCCCTCGGCACGATGCCTCAACACCTTGGCATGGGAAGGGCGCGTATCCGCTTAGCCCACACAACGTAGTGGTTAACCAGCTCTCACCACCGAGGAGGTGTGATACTCCGCATCGATGAGGACCCAAGCTAGCGTGTGTGAAGTTAAAAACGCGAGCGGGAAGCCAAAGCAAGGGGGGGGGAAAGATACACCCCATCTAGCTTGCGTCCCCAACTTCGAGAGCCGCCCTGCGATAAGTTCACATTGCTTTAAACGTCTCGCGTTCTTATGCGACGCGGTTTTCGACCGACTGATCACCGATTCGCATTGTCACCCCAGTAGCAAAAACTAGTCGGGCCGACCCCAAAGCTGATCAATCGGCCCGATAGAGTTATCAGATTGTCGGTCCACAATACTTCATGTCCGAGCCATTGAGTAGTCAAGGCGCACTCGGATGAGAATAATGGGGCCTTCAAGCCGACTGAATATTTACTTGTCGAGCGACAGTCGGAATATTGTATTAGCGTCATTAAACAGACTCAAAACTAACTAGTCGAGCAGCACTAAGAAAAAGAGATGCGCGTCACTAAGCGACAAATAATATTTAGTCGGTTTAATGACTCGCATCTCTTTTTCTAAGTGCTGCTCGACTTGTTAGTTTTGAGTCGCTTTAGTGACGCTAATGCATTATTCCGACTGTCGCTTAACAAGTTAGTTTTTAGTCGGCTTGAATCCCACTTGAATCTTACAAGAGTGCGCATAGACTACTGAATGGCTTGGACATGAAGTATTGTGGTCCAACAGTCCGATAACTGTACCGGACCCATTGATCAGGTTTGGTGTCGGCCCGACTCGATTGGCTCTTGCTGCTGCGTAGGATTTTGAGAAATATCTTGTCTCCATAAGGCTTCTCGCAACAGCGCTGTTCATATTCTAAGCTGAGATTCGAAACCCATTTATACTACCGATTTCTTTAATACGAAACAAGTGGCATACGCTGCACTTCAAATTTTAGAAAAGTGTCTCAGAAATTTTCAATTGTTCTTCGATAAAACGATGCAACGCACAATGATGTGAATAATTAACGAAGAAAATTTATGAAATTAACTTAATATTTAATATATTCTTGATTTTCGTCTCAAAGTTAATAGTGAAAGAGTAATAGATCCTTTAGATATAACTAAGAGGGAAATGCAAGGCGCTAAAATTTTGCCTTCCGTATCACTTTTTGACGCCTGCACTGTAGCCCTTTTGAATCATGAGAATACACAGAGACGGCAGTGTATCAACCCCTAGTATGTCGCAATACAGAGGGTTGTTCACATCGAAAAGGCTTCAAGTCGGTGTAGTTAGGCGCCCCACAAATACCATGCAGAAAATACATTTAGTCGGTTTAGTGACGCGCGTCTCTTTTTCTGACTGCTGCCCCGATTAGTTAGTTTTGAGTGGGTTTAGTGACGGTAATCCAATATTCCGCCTGTCGGTAGACAATTTAGTTTTGAGTCTTTTATAAGCCGGTTTGATTTTTATCCGAGTGCTCATCGACTACTCAATGGACTCGACACGAAGTATTGTGGACCGACAGTCCGATAACTCTATTGGACCGATTGATCAGATTTGGTGTCGGCCCGACTATTTTTTGCTGGCGGGGATTCTACGTCCTGTTTTGAGTCGAGTATCCGACTTACGATGGTTTTAAGACGTTTACCGTCAATTAACCGATTCGGACAACTAACCGCCTGTACCGACAATAAGCCGACTAGAAAGAGGACAGTAAATGCTACTGGGACAGGCGTCTTCTTGGGGACTGTTCTTTCGGGCCAAAGTCCGGAGAGGAACTTTATAACGGTCAATTCGCAAGCGCGAAAAACCGTTACCCCTGGTAGGCCGCCGTGTCCCATAGCGTTAAAATTGGCGCGTTTGGGGTATCGATGGAACGAGCACACGCTTGCAAAACTATCAGGGGGTATAAGAAAGTCCTATTGCACCGCGCAACTGTCCACGTCGGGATCCCGAAAGAGACTTAACTCGTTGACCAAAAGTCAAAGGCGGTAGGAACCCTTAGACCCGACTCAAGACCCTGTGTCTATAAAAGGAGGGACCGAGGGGACGAGAGATATCTTTTGGCTCCAGTGACGAAGGAGGAAGGCCCGAGCACTTTTTTGTTTATTTAAAGAAAAGTTTTACTTTTTAATTTTTGAGAGATCGCTGGGCGAGTCAATAATAAATTATAAAAAACCGTCTTGGTTTGGACCAAGACCGAAAAAACAAACGATATGTGTGGGGTTTATCAATTGACTGAAGTTTCAGATATTGAAATTTTTTTCTAGTTATTTTTATCCACTCAATCCTTAATCAATATTTAATTCAATCAACTGATTTTACTGTTAATCAATCTAGTCCCTCTAAATTAATTGAAAAAATTACATATCTACGCTTTTTCAAGAACAATTACATTTTCCGAAAACATTTTATCATGAAATTAATTATTTTGAAGGGAGTACGTGTTGACGTATGAGTATTGAATATTTGAAATGTTCTACTGGATGTCTAAAAAGAGCAAGCGAAATTTGGCATAACTCAAATGGAAAATGTAAATATTTAATTGATGCCAAACCAGGGTGTTGCGCGAATTTATACATTAAATTTCGTATATCGAAATGCTACATTTCTATTGTCGCCTCTATGAAGGTAAAGCTGCACTGGAACTTCCATTTCCATACTTTAGAATTTCTTGGTCATAACTCTAGTCTTCATTTGAAACGTCACCCCCCTACTTTACACCGGTTACGTATTACGCGTAATCATTTTAGCAAGCGTAAAGATCATTTCGGAAAACACAGGGGCGAGGCCACCATTGGGGTGTATTCTCCCTCGCACCAAGGGTCATCGCCAGACGGTGCCAAAGTTCACTACGGGCAGGACATTAGTCAACTAGCACTGCCTATAGCGGTGCTTCTAAGCGAGCGAGAAAATGAAAGAGAGAAAACACCCCAATGGCGGGATCACACCTGTGTTTTAGTTTCTCTGTATGTAATTTCCAAACTCACTTACAAATGTACTGTACAGCGATTACACTGATTGATCGGTCGTTCGGGCGCTAGCGAGTGTCAAGCCATAACCTTAACCATTCATGTACACGAATGTTTTATAGTGTTAGGTTAATAAGGTTGGCGGACAAGTCCGGAGTGTCATGTACCGTTTACTAATGTGAAAAGGTTTCGATCTATATGGTAATATAATATAGTGTGTTGCGACGGCTCAGATGACCCATACACTGGAACCACTGGTGATTATAAAATGCAACATATTGGGAAAATAGAGGAAGGGAGGGGGTGTCGGAGTTAAATGTGACCTTCTTGGCATAACTAGTAATGAATGATGTGTTTAACCATATTATCTCCGCGGGAAATGAATATAACAAGTCATTGGTACTGAGAAGTATTTCTGTTTATGTGATCTTTACCCTTAACCACGCAGGATAAACTTTGTTGCTTTGTCTTAAGTAGACGACATTCACTGTAAACGACAGTCTTACCAACAAGTTAAAACAGATTTAAACTTCTTTTGGTGCAAACTTGAAAATTTGTCAAGCCAGCAACAATTAGAACTATGTTGGTCAAGGTGCTTTCAAGTTAGTGAACATCGACACGAAATCCCTTCAAAATAATTAATTTCATAATAAAATGTTTTCGGAAAATGTAATTGTTCTTGAAAAAGCGTAGATATGTAATTTTTTCAATTAACTTAGAGGGACTAGATTGATTAACAGTAAAATCAGTTGATTGAATTAAATATTGATTAAGGATTGAGTGGATCAAAATAACTAGAAAAAAATTTCAATATCTGAAACTTCTAGTCAATTGATAAACCCCACACATATCGTTTGTTTTTTCGGCCTTGGTCCAAACCAAGACGGTTTTTTATAATATCTGTCACTTCAGACTTAATGTAATTAAATTTTGAATAATCATGTTTGCTGAACCGTCATACATTTGCACTCTAAAATATAACGGTGCATTCAAACACCATATATGCTGTTTTTTCCGGTGCCAAAAAAGACATCATTTAGGGTGTACTTAAACCCCATTTTTATGATCAATTCACGCCATTTGCTAATTTTATTTGCAAGTATTAAGGAAATATTAGGCATTTATGCACCATTTACAGTGGTTTTTAACATCTTTGTTAGACAATCTGTTGAACTTCTAATATTACTTAGTTTAATGGTGTTAAAAGTATGGAAAAAGTACGCTACCTCTGTCACATTATTAAACCAAGTGAAGTGAAATAGTTTTTCAAATATTTATTTTTTCCATATTTAGCACCACGTTTATGGTGTAAAACAAACCGGTCAATACACCATTTCAAGTCCCTGTTTACCCATTTAAAGTCCTGTTTACCCATTTAAAGACCTATTTCCCCCGTTTTAAGGCCCTATTGACCCATTTCAAGTTAATTGTACTATGGTAATTAACCGCTTGCCTGCCTTACGACCGAATTCCAATTCGACTGAAAACTACCGCAATTTGGCGGTTTTGGATTTGGTCTAATGGGCTTAAATTAAAATTCTAATTAAGTATAATTTAAAGGTTTATCCTGATTAAGTTTAATTTAAAAGTTTATCTTGATTAAGTGTGAAATAGAAATACGAGGCTTCATCAACAGCTATACAGTTTAAATATTAATTAAGTAGTCCATTTTAATTTATTCGAGTTTTATCCAAAATATGTATATTTTATGTTTAAATTCACCCTAATTATACTTAATTATGTTGAAATTAATGAAGGATTGTGGTTTGGCAGTATTGATTTAGATTATAAATTGAGCTTCAAAAAATTATTAACCTTAATTTTAATGTTTAGATGAGTTTTTGATTAGTTCAATTTTTATCATGCCCCGTGCTAAATTTGCGGTAACGTGAAGATTAACAATTAAATATGTTGTACCGGGGAGCCCGTTACAACGGATCACTACAAAGGTTACAATGTTAATGAATGATGTGATTCCATAGTTTCGCTTAAATACCAGTAATTAGATCAAATGCCTAAACAATTCATAGCAATGAGGACTGTGGAAATAGCGAACGTAACCTTCTGTTTCCCACGTGGTTACGTTGAAAAAATCTGCACATGGAATTTATTTGACTAATTACGTAAAGACAATGTTCTCCTGGATTAACCAGCACCATTGTTACTTATAGTTCTAAATTAAATAATGCACTGTTGGTAACAAATAATTTATAAAACGTAATATCATATACGGACTGTTTCACCAGGAAAAAAATTGTTTTAACGAATCGTTTCCAACGTGGTTACGTTGAGAGAATCTGTGATGATATAAACATGGAAATTCCTCTACATTGGTTCAGTTTAAGGAAATATATTACACACCTTCACAATTAGTGCCATTTTAGTGAGATTAACAAATAATGAAACCCCGTATACCTAATACGTAACCCTCCGTTTACAACGTGGTTACGTTGAGAGAATCTGTGCAGATGTAAACATGGAAATTCCTCTACATTGGTTTAGTTTAAGGAAATATATCACACATCTTCACAATTAGTAGCATTTTAGTGAGATTAACAAATAATAAAACCCTGTATACCTCCTATATTTTTTGGTAGCAGAAAACGAAGCAGACTGCGTATTTTTGTAATACAGAGCTGGAAATTAGCTTTTTTATCTTTAAAGGGGAAAGACACTATAAAGACTGTATTACATAGACAAACTGAAATACAACTTAAGCCTTGGCCGAAAAGAACGTTCAAAAACTTACTATAATGATATAAAAACCTCGGTTAACTGTAATTATTTACCTGAATTACTTTTCTAGACGAAAATTCGACCTGATAACGACGTATTTCTTATTAAGGGTGCTACAGTTAATTCGAAAATACATATAAAGGTGCTCAAGCTCGGATGAAATACCAAAGTAATTTGTCAGCGTCTACTGCTAGATAGTCTGACCCAAAAGTAATTTTTGACGTACTTTCAGAATTAACTAAAATTAGAGTTAATTGATTTAAATTAAACTAGCCGATAGCACACCTTGAATACTTAATTGTTAATTCAAGAGTATTCCGAAAAGTAACTTCGCTGTAGTTTTTCTGTTCGCGGTGGGGGTAAATCACGAAAAACGCCATGTTAATCTCCATAGGAAATTTAGTAAAAGCATGTGAATTTTGCTTTAACGTTACAAAAGGGTGTCAAGTCATATCTACAAGGGCCTACCGGCCCTGTAGAATTAATTGATTTAGGCTTAGAAAATGGACAACGTAGTGAATCATTTTAATAAAGGATGCATTGTTAGTTTGTATGGTGGAGGAGGACGTGGAGGAAGAGGGGGACGTGGAGAAGGACGGGGTGATGGAGGAGGAAGGGGAGGAGGTGGGCGTAGAGGCGGAAGTACTGGTGGGAAAAAAGGAAAAAGGATCTGTTACATATGCAAAAAACCGGGGCATATTGCCAAAAATTGCCGAAATAAGGAAGGTAGGACAAGAAAATAATTTTATAAATTTTCCTGGGTCTTTAAATGAACAAAAACATCCTTATAAGTTATAATTTAAAACTATTTATAGAAAACGTTGCCATACATTTTCAAATTCAAATTGCCTGAATGTATTTTACTATTTTTCGACATTTTGATATATTATTTCCTTGCGTTTCTATGCACTACACTTATCTTTTACTATTTCGTGTCTTTCCCTACAATTACATTTGTTATTTTTATTGGTTTAAGTATAAGCATTTGTGATATTAATAAACAATTGCGTTTAAGCAAAAATAAATTTTCTTCTGGTTTCCCAGAATTTTGCTGACTTGTGGCAACACTGATAGGGCTATGGAAGAGTGTTCTTTTGTCAAGCTTATATATAGCAGAACAGTAGGACAATATTCGTAGTTAATGTCAATTAATGTTATATCCATCAAATATTAGACGAAAAAAAGGAAAAAAGAGAAGAAAAAGAAAAAAAATTGACGAAGAAGAAAAAATGGGGGAAGACGAAGAAAAAAACTAAAAAACAAAAAAATTAAAGTGTAAGTCACTGATAATTTTTTTCCTTGAATGAAAAAATAATGTTGAGATTATGTTTCACGTAGGTTCTGGAAAAGCCGAATTTTTAAACTGTAAACATTATAATTTTTTTTTATTTTTTTATAAATTGTATAAACGTTATAATTTCATTTTTAAAGTGTATAAACATTATATTTTTTTTATGATTTAAAATAATTTTTTCCAGCAGTTTTTTTTTTTTTTTGGTTCTATGTTTGAAATAAACAAAATTTAAATTGAAAGCGAACCTTTAATTCTTCCCGCCTTTATTTGAATGTTATTGCAATCATAAAAGCTGGCTCAGTTTACATCAGTACTTTGAAACTGACCGTTAACGTCCGTAGAATCCGTAATATATATATGTATGTATATCATCAATGACGTCGACTGATGGCAAAGAAGTATATTTCTCATAAGTGAGAATGAGAAACAATGGTCATCTTTGTTGTCTAAGAGACAGCCTGGCAGCCCGGTATTTGTTTAACTCTAATGCTTTTAAACCTCCAATATTAATACTTCTAAAGTCTATGTGACATCAATTAATTCTGAAGATTCTTGAATGAATTAAAGTCTAAACATTTTATAAGGCGTATTTTAAACAAAATATTTTTTTAAATTTAAAGAAGCTAGGCGAATTGGGGCTTTGGTCAAATCTCAGACAGTCAGACAACACATTTTCCGGTTACCCTGATACTGTTATCCAGACTTTCCCTCTAATATTTATTTTTTACCCTGACCTTTAAAAAGGTCCATTTTCACCTTCCCAGACTTTTTAGGACCATTTTCACTTTCCCAGACTTTTTAGGACCATTTTCAATTTCCCAGACTTTTCAGGCCCATTTTCAATTTCCCAGACTTTTCCCTGACTTTTCAGACCCATTTTCAATTTCCCAGACTTTTCAGGCCCATTTTCAGACCCATTTTCAATTTCCCAGACTTTTCCCTGACTTTTCAGACCCATTTTCAATTTCCCAGACTTTTCAGGCCCATTTTCAATTTCCCAGACTTTTCAGGCCCATTTTCAGACCCATTTTCAATTTCCCAGACTTGTCCCAGACTTTTCAGGCCCATTTTCAATTTCCCAGACTTTTCCCTGACTTTTCAGACCCATTTTCAATTTCACAGACTTGTCCCAGACTTTTCAGGCCCATTTTCAATTTCCCAGATTTGTCCCCGACTTTTCAGGCCCATTTTCAATTTTCCAGACTTGGCCCTGACTTTTTAGGCCCGGCCATTTTCAATTTCCCAGACTTTCCCCTGAATTTTTAGGCCCATTTTCCATTTCCCAGACTTTCCCCTGACTTTTTAGGCCTAATTTCGTACCTTTTACCCGGAAAAGGACCAATTACCTCTTCAACGATATTTCCTTCTTTGGACAGGTTCTAAAGAAGTCCTCCGAGGTCAAGTACCTTCGCGTAACTTTTGATGCCAAGCTTACTTGGAAATCCCATCTTGATCTGAGCATCAAGAAGGCCAAAATTCTATTTTGGCGTTTAAGGAGTTCAGTCAGCAAGTCCTGGGGTTTAAGCCCTAGCGCTGTAAACTGCATTTATACTAGGATCATCAGGCCAGTGGTCTCCTATGGAGCTCTTGTCTGGTGGCCCAGGGTTCGCCTTAAGACAGCCCAAGATGAACAACGCAAGCTTCAAAGGCTGGCGTGCATCGCTATCACGGGGTCCATGAGGACAGCCCCCACAGCTTCTCTGGAAATCCTTCTCAATATGCTTCCCCTTCACCTCTTTATTGAGGAAGAAGCTATTATGGGAACCTGTAGGCTCAACAACCTCGGCTGGTGGGAGCCCAAGCACTGGGACTTCAGTCACACCAAGCTTTTCAGTGAGTACAGCAGTACTGAGCCATCACTTGTGATGGTCTCAGATAAGTCTGTTATATCATACCACTTCGACAAGCCCTTCAGCGTGCACTTTCCCAGTCCTTGGAACTGGGGGGGGGGAGTCCGTCTGGTTCACGGACGGCTCTAAGACGGACACTGGAGTAGGTGCCGGGGTCTACTGCTTGACCAAGAAGTTTGGTTTTTACGAGAGCCTTGGCAACTTTGCCAGCGTTTTCCAAGCCGAAATCATGGCCATTAGTTTATGCGCGGATTTCTGCAAACAAGAAAAACTACCGCGGACGGACGATTCGATTTATTTGGATAGTCAGGCCTCCCTCAAGGCGCTAAATCAGTGCCTTGTCGATTCTAGACTGGTGCTCAGCTGTCTGGATTTGCTCGGTTCTTTGGCTGCCCGCAACAAGGTTCAATTGCTGTGGGTGCCAGGGCACTGCGGATACCTGGGCAATGAGAGGGCTGATATGTATGCCAAAAGGGGGGCTGAGGCGAAGTTCTTCGGACCTGAGCCTGCGGTTCCCATCCCCCATGGCATCATTCGCCATAGGATTCACTGCCGGATGTCTGCACTACAACTGCAGCTCTGGCTTGACATGGGTGGGCAGAGACAAGCCAAGGAGTTTGTCCCGGGTCCTTCTATCACTAAGGCAAAGGAGCTGCTTGCCCTCACCAAAAACAAAATTAGGCTAGTCACCAGTCTCCTCACTGGACACTGCCGGCTGAATAGACACCTGCACTTATTGGGCATCGTTGATGACCCACTCTGTAGGTTCCGCCGGGAGGTAGAGGAAACCTCCTCCCATATCCTCTGTAGCTGCGACTACCTCGCGGCCATGAGGTTTGAGCATTTCGACATGCATACTATGGAACCTCAATAGTTCTCTACTGTCTCGGCCAATCGGATTCTCCGATTCATCGAGGCGACAGGACTCTTCGCAGTCTAACTAGCTCGGGGCGCACAATATACCCTTGGTATCGGTGCTCGACGCGGCGACGCGTCACCCCCTTCAACAATAATAACAATAATAACAATACACATTAAACATAAACCAAAATAAATATAATTTTAACTATACATCGTGTTATAAACGCCTTTAAAAAAATGCGCCCTAAAAATACAAAAGCTACGTTAGTATGTCGAAAATTAAGAAAACCAATTAGAGAACCAATGAACAGCAATCTTTTGCACGTTTAATACAAAATTTAAATTTTCATAATGCGAATATAAAATGTTATTAAATGAAAGACTATATACAGTTCTGTTTGTCATTATTTCCCTTGAAAAGTTGTCGCTAGCGTTCAGCCAACGGAGGGTTCATCATCAAGGTGTAAAATTTACCACTACAGCTGATTGATGTGTCCTAGCTTTCACAAATAATAATGTAGTAATTAATTGATCTACCAGTAAGATTAATAATTAATTTGAACATACCAACAGTATTCGTAATGTCTGGCTTTTATCTCAACCGAAGTAAATGTTGCCTATAGGGACTCCTATAACATCAACATAACGGCAACGCTACCTTGACCGAGGCTTAACGAAATTAGCTTAGCGAAATTCGTTAATAATAAAATTTTCTGTTGGCTTTTAAATTTAAAATTAATTTTAGTAAATTTCATTGACGTTTTTTGTTGTGAAAATAATAAAAACCATACCTAATTAGCCTCCAGTTTAATTCCAAATCCAATATTTTAATTTTAACCGACAGCTCAAACGCCATGTTTTTCTTGCTTAATATCACGCTACAAACGCCGTAAATCCTATATAAAAATTGAGTACTAAAATGCGTGTCTCTAACAGTGGTAAAACGCCGTAATTCCAATACCCAAAACAACGTAAGTCAAAGTATGTTTCAATAATGATTAAAAGCAATACTTAAACTTAATTTATTTTAATGAAACTAAGGGAAGGCACATCTATCATCATTTAAGATGGTTCCCAAACGTAACGAATGAATAGTTTTCTTTATACACAACTAGCTGTTACCCGCGGCGTCACTCGCGTGTAATAAAAACTTCCATCAAAATGATGCAAAGAATGGGTAGATTTTACTGATGACTAATATTTTTGTAGCACCATAGGAGCGAAGGCACTCGGCGTTGCCCGTCAGCCCGTCGGGACATTTTTTATTACTCTTCACGCGGACATTATTCCAAAAAGAAGGGTTTTTTTAGTTTTTGGCCGCCATTTAAAAAGATGGCAACAAATGGAACCCATAGACCATTCGGGGGCCCGTCTATAGGTTAAAGGAAACCCGTGTACAAAATATCTTTGAAATCGGTTGAAATGCGCGGACTTTGTTGCATAGAGAAGAGTTTTTACATTTCTGGGCGTCATTTTTTAAGATGGCGGCGGATTGGAAAAATCTTTCTTAGTACGCGCCTACTACTTTTGAGTAACGTTCCTGCAAATTTTCATCCTTCTAGGGCAAGCGGTTTGGGCTGGGCGTTGATTATCAGTCAGTCAGTCAGTCAGGACTTTGATTTATATAGGTATAGATCGCAATAAAGGTCATTTTTCAAAAAAGTCCCATGTTATCTCTATGGAAGAATATAGTATTTTTCAAAAAAATCCCTTGTTATCTCTATGGAAGAATATAGTATTTTTCACCAAATGTCGGATTCATTTTATGGATTATAAAACCACCCTTAACAACTTTATTCTTTATAGAATTAACTATTAGTTGGATCTCTTTGAAATTTTAACCACAAAATTAGGGCCCAAATTTTAGTTCACTGTCGAAATTTTAAAGCTGCAAACACAATACGAAAGAAGTTACGGTCAATCAAAAAACCTTCCTTTAGCATTAGAGGCAGTATCAAGTCTTATCTAATAGAGCGACCGCTCTCTTACAATTAAGTTCCTCAGAATCTGAAACTAACGCTGATATGTCATCAGGTCTTCGAAAGTGGGCTTTAGAACACAATGTTAACGCAGTAACATTAAACAGTTTACTAGTTCTTCTTCGTCAGAATGGTCATGATTTACCAAAAGACTCAAGAACATTGTTGAAAACACCAAGAACGACTAAAGTGACGCAGATTAAAAATGGTGAATACTGGCATGTGGGGTTTAGCAATGGATTAGACAAATTTTTGATGAATAACATAGGGTATTCAGAAGAAATATCTTTTGCGGTCAATATTGATGGTTTACCTCTTTACCACAGTTCAGTTATTCATTTTTGGCCAATTTTAGCTTCTGTTTTTAGTTTTACGAAGGGATTGATTGGGTCACCTTTTGTGGTTGGAGTGTTTTGTGGGGAAACTAAGCCTGGGAACCTTGAAGAGTTTTTGGGACCCTTTATAGAAGATTTACAAGATCTTGTGAATAATGGTTACAATTTTGAAGGGAATCAATATTCATGCAATGTTAAAGGCCCATTCATACTAGACACACCAGCGCGTGCTTTTGTCAAGAATACGAAAGGTCACACTGGATATCATTCGTGTGACAAATGCACAATTAGTGGTAAAAGACATCAACATACAACGTTATTTTGGGTAAATGATGAGGTTGAAGAAATTTTTGAAAGAACTGACGCGTCATTCAGGTCCCAAGATGACGAAGAACATCATTTAGCAGGCCCATAAATCCCTTTATGCAGATTAAATATTGATATGGTGCGTCAATTTCCACTAGACTACATGCACCTAATTAATCTTCGGGTCACAAAGAAGATGTTAAAGTCCTGGCTTAGAGGAAAACTAGCTGTGAGGTTAAGTTCTTTTCTAGTTGAAAAACTCTCAAAAAATCTGGAAGGTATACCTCATGAATTTTCCCGTAAACCTCGTTCAATTAAACATATTGACCGCTGGAAAGCGACAGAACTTCGTCAGTTCTTATTGTTCACTGGCCCAATTATCCTCGGAAATATTCAGAGACAGGACGTACCAAATCATTGCAAACTTATTCAGTGTGCCATTTTTATTTTGGCGCATCCAGTTTTGCACAAGACGCATTCAAATTATGCAGATGAATTACTCAAAAACAAAATGTTCATAAATACTTCATATGAGTTTTATGGCAAAAAATTCATGGTTATGAATGTGCACGCTCTTTCTCATATGGCTAAAGATGTAGAGGTTTTCGGGCCTTTAGATGCATACAGCGCTTACTCATTTGAGAATCATTTACAATTCATGAAAAAAACACTAAGAACCCCAAATAAACCGCTACAGCAGCTTTTAAAACGAATTGGTGAATCAGCTTCCTTTCAGATAAAAGAAAAAATATCAAATATTAGTCTTAAAAAGCCATTCAAGTCCAATGACCCGCATGTCCCAACAAATACTATTTCGTACAAAAAGGTTCATACGCGTAAATTTGTTATTGGTATTAATGAGGCTGATAAGTGCTTTAAAGAGGAATCAGGAGAAGTGGTCGTGGTTAATTCAATTTATCAGACTCTAAAGCAAGTTATTTATGTAACCGCAAATATTTGCAGATTTCACAGAGATTTATTCGATTATCCTCTCAAGTCCAGTGATTTGGGGATTTTTATTGGGCAATTGTCAACTCAAACTAATTCTTATCCACTCGCAGCTCTTAAACAAAAATGTTTCTTAGCTCCTAGCGAGGGTCCTTATGCAACTATAATTCCTTTGTTGCACTACTTTTAATATTTTTAAATCTTTTCGAAACGACATTTAAAAAACTACCACTTTGTAAAAGAATTTCTTATTATTGAGGATATATCTGAAATTTAAACATTTGATAGTATTTAGAAATATTTCAAAACCCAGTCTGGTAGTTTATAATTTGAGAGATATTTGCTGTTGTGCTTTTCGCAAATAATGACGGAGTACAGTATAAGGTTGGAAGACGGTTTAGGTCCCCACTTGTAAACCTGAAATCAGCTCAAAACTTAAGTGTTAAGCCTTTAAATGGTCCGATCTCCTAAATTTCATTATAAAAATCAATATTTAAACTATAAAATTAAAATATACATGAAATTAGAAAATGTGTGTTTAAAAGACCCCACTTGTCTGTTGAAATGACTGTGAAGGTCCCCACTTGTAAATTTATCGCGTGTGAAAAATGAAATTGAAATACTTGATTGAACCATATAGGCTTCGACACTAATACAAAATCTAATATTTTATACACAACTGCCCCCAGATATAAGGTTGGAAGACGGTTTAGGTCCCCACTTGTAAACCTGAAATCAGCTCAAAACTTAAGTGTTAAGCCTTTAAATGGTCCGATCTCCTAAATTTCATTATAATAATCAATATTTAAACTATAAAATTAAAATATACATGAAACTAGAAAATGTGTGTTTAAAAGACCCCACTTGTCTGCTGAAATGACGGTGAAGGTCCCCACTTGTAAATTTATCGAGTGTGAAAAATGAAATTGAAATACTTGATGGAACCATATAGGCTTCGACACTAATACCAAATCTAATAATTTATACACAACTGCCCCCAGATATAAGGTTGGAAGACGGTTTAGGTCCCCACTTGTAAACCTGAAATCAGCTCAAAACTTAATTGTTAAGCCTTTAAATGGTCCGATTTCCTAAATTTCATTATAATAATCAATATTTAAACTATAAAATTAAAATATACATGAAATTAGAAAATGTGTGTTTAAAAGACCCCACTTGTCTGCTGAAATGACGGTGAAGGTCCCCACTCGTAAATTTATCGAGTGTGAAAAATGAAATTGAAATACTTGATGGAACCATTAGGCTTTGACACTAATTCAAAACCTAATAGTTTA
Organism: Phalangium opilio; assembly: GCF_054372755.1. Taxonomy (NCBI): domain Eukaryota; kingdom Metazoa; phylum Arthropoda; class Arachnida; order Opiliones; family Phalangiidae; genus Phalangium; species Phalangium opilio. Next base: position 3,630,207 of record NW_028324204.1, read on the forward strand.
TACACAACTGCCCCCAGATATAAGGTTGGAAGACGGTTTAGGTCCCCACTTGTAAACCTGAAATCAGCTCAAAACTTAATTGTTAAGCCTTTAAATGGTCCGATTTCCTAAATTTCATTATAATAATCAATATTTAAACTATAAAATTAAAATATACATGAAATTAGAAAATGTGTGTTTAAAAGACCCCACTTGTCTGTTGAAATGTCTGTGAATTTCCCCACTTGTAAATTTATCGAGTGTGAAAAAATGAAATTGAAATACTTGACTGAACCATATAGGCTTCGACACTAATACAAAATCTAATAATTTATACACAACTGCCCACAGATATAAGGTTGGAAGACGGTTTAGGTCCCCACTTGTAAACCTGAAATCAGCTCAAAACTTAAGTGTTAAGCCTTTAAATGGTCCGATTTCCTAAATTTCATTATAATAATCAATATTTAAACTATAAAATTAAAATATACATGAAATTAGAAAATGTGTGTTTAAAAGACCCCACTTGTCTGCTGAAATGACGGTGAAGGTCCCCACTCGTAAATTTATCGAGTGTGAAAAATGAAATTGAAATACTTGATTGAACCATATAGGCTTTGACACTAATTTAAAACCTAATAATTTATACACAAATGTCCCCAGATATAAGGTTCGAAGACGGTTTAGGTCCCCACTTGTAAACCTGAAATCAGCACAAAACTTAAGTGTTAAGCCTTTAAAAGGTCCGATTAACTAAAATTCATTATAATAATCAATATTTAAACTATAAAATTAAAATATACATGAAATTAGAAAATGTGTGTTTAAAAGACCCCACTTGTCTGTTGAAATGACGGTGAAGGTCCCCACTTGTAAATTTATCGAGTGTGAAAAATGAAATTGAAATACTTGATGGAACCATTAGCCTTTGACACTAATTCAAAACCTAATAATTTATACACAAATGTCCCCAGATATAAGGTTCGAAGACGGTTTAGGTCCCCACTTGTAAACCTGAAATCAGCACAAAACTTAAGTGTTAAGCCTTTAAAAGGTCCGATTAACTAAAATTCATTATAATAATCAATATTTAAACTATAAAATTAAAATATACATGAAATTAGAAAATGTGTGTTTAAAAGACCCCACTTGTCTGTTGAAATGACGGTGAAGGTCCCCACTTGTAAATTTATCGAGTGTGAAAAATGAAATTGAAATACTTGATGGAACCATTAGCCTTTGACACTAATTCAAAACCTAATAATTTATACACAAATGTCCCCAGATATAAGGTTGCTAGACGGTTTAGGTCCCCACTTGTAAACCTGAAATCAGCTCAAAACTTAAGTGTTAAGCCTTTAAAAGGTCCGATTAACTAAAATTCATTATAATAATCAATATTTAAACTATAAAATTAAAATATACATGAAATTAGAAAATGTGTGTTTAAAAGGCCCCACTTGTCCGTTGAAATGACGGTGAAGGTCCCCACTTGTAAATTTATCGAGTGTGAAAAATGAAATTGAAATACTTGATTGAACCATATAGGCTTTGACACTAATTTAAAACCTAATAATTTATACACAAATGTCCCCAGATATAAGGTTCGAAGACGGTTTAGGTCCCCACTTGTAAACCTGAAATCAGCACAAAACTTAAGTGTTAAGCCTTTAAAAGGTCCGATTAACTAAAATTCATTATAATAATCAATATACTTAAACTATAAAATTAAAATATACATGAAATTAGAAAATGTGTGTTTAAAAGACCCCACTTGTCTGTTGAAATGACGGTGAAGGTCCCCACTTGTAAATTTATCGAGTGTGAAAAATGAAATTGAAATACTTGATGGAACCATTAGCCTTTGACCCTAATTCAAAACCTAATAATTTATACACAAATGTCCCCAGATATAAGGTTGCTAGACGGTTTAGGTCCCCACTTGTAAACCTGAAATCAGCTCAAAACTTAAGTGTTAAGCCTTTAAAAGGTCCGCTTAACTAAAATTCATTATAATAATCAATATTTAAACTATAAAATTAAAATATACATGAAATTAGAAAATGTGTGTTTAAAAGACCCCACTTGTCTGTTGAAATGACGGTGAAGGTCCCCACTTGTAAATTTATCGAGTGTGAAAAATGAAATTGAAATACTTGATGGAACCATTAGCCTTTGACACTAATTCAAAACCTAATAATTTATACACAAATGTCCCCAGATATAAGGTTGCAAGACGGTTTAGGTCCCCACTTATAAACCTGAAATCAGCTCAAAACTTAAGTGTTAAGCCTTTAAAAGGTCCGATTAACTAAAATTCATTATAATAATCAATATTTAAACTATAAAATTAAAATATACATGAAATTAGAAAATGTGTGTTTAAAAGACCCCACTTGTCTGTTGAAATGACGGTGAAGGTCCCCACTTGTAAATTTATCGAGTGTGAAAAATGAAATTGAAATACTTGATTGAACCATATAGGCTTTGACACTAATTTAAAACCTAATAATTTATACACAAATGTCCCCAGATATAAGGTTCGAAGACGGTTTAGGTCCCCACTTGTAAACCTGAAATCAGCAAAAAACTTAAGTGTTAAGCCTTTAAAAGGTCCGATTAACTAAAATTCATTATAATAATCAATATTTAAACTATAAAATTAATATATACATGAAATTAGAAAATGTGTGTTTAAAAGACCCCACTTGTCTGTTGAAATGACGGTGAAGGTCCCCACTTGTAAATTTATCGAGTGTGAAAAATGAAATTGAAATACTTGATGGAACCATTAGCCTTTGACACTAATTCAAAACCTAATAATTTATACACTAATGTCCCCAGATATAAGGTTGCAAGACGGTTTAGGTCCCCACTTGTAAACCTGAAATCAGCTCAAAACTTAAGTGTTAAGCCTTTAAAAGGTCCGATTAACTAAAATTCATTATAATAATCAATATTTAAACTATAAAATTAAAATATACATGAAATTAGAAAATGTGTGTTTAAAAGGCCCCACTTGTCCGTTGAAATGACGGTGAAGGTCCCCACTTGTAAATTTATCGAGTGTGAAAAATGAAATTGAAATACTTGATTGAACCATATAGGCTTTGACACTAATTTAAAACCTAATAATTTATACACAAATGTCCCCAGATATAAGGTTGGAAGACGGTTTAGGTCCCCACTTGTAAACCTGAAATCAGCACAAAACTTAAGTGTTAAGCCTTTAAAAGGTCCGATTAACTAAAATTCATTATAATAATCAATATTTAAACTATAAAATTAAAATATACATGAAATTAGAAAATGTGTGTTTAAAAGACCCCACTTGTCTGTTGAAATGACGGTGAAGGTCCCCACTTGTAAATTTATCGAGTGTGAAAAATGAAATTGAAATACTTGATGGAACCATTAGCCTTTGACACTAATTCAAAACCTAATAATTTATACACAAATGTCCCCAGATATAAGGTTGCTAGACGGTTTAGGTCCCCACTTGTAAACCTGAAATCAGCTCAAAACTTAAGTGTTAAGCCTTTAAAAGGTCCGATTAACTAAAATTCATTATAATAATCAATATTTAAACTATAAAATTAAAATATACATGAAATTAGAAAATGTGTGTTTAAAAGACCCCACTTGTCTGTTGAAATGACGGTGAAGGTCCCCACTTGTAAATTTATCGAGTGTGAAAAATGAAATTGAAATACTTGATGGAACCATTAGCCTTTGACACTAATTCAAAACCTAATAATTTATACACAAATGTCCCCAGATATAAGGTTGCAAGACGGTTTAGGTCCCCACTTGTAAACCTGAAATCAGCTCAAAACTTAAGTGTTAAGCCTTTAAAAGGTCCGATTAACTAAAATTCATTATAATAATCAATATTTAAACTATAAAATTAAAATATACATGAAATTAGAAAATGTGTGTTTAAAAGACCCCACTTGTCTGTTGAAATGACGGTGAAGGTCCCCACTTGTAAATTTATCGAGTGTGAAAAATGAAATTGAAATACTTGATTGAACCATATAGGCTTTGACACTAATTTAAAACCTAATAATTTATACACAAATGTCCCCAGATATAAGGTTCGAAGACGGTTTAGGTCCCCACTTGTAAACCTGAAATCAGCACAAAACTTAAGTGTTAAGCCTTTAAAAGGTCCGATTAACTAAAATTCATTATAATAATCAATATTTAAACTATAAAATTAAAATATACATGAAATTAGAAAATGTGTGTTTAAAAGGCCCCACTTGTCCGTTGAAATGACGGTGAAGGTCCCCACTTGTAAATTTATCGAGTGTGAAAAATGAAATTGAAATACTTGATTGAACCATATAGGCTTTGACACTAATTTAAAACCTAATAATTTATACACAAATGTCCCCAGATATAAGGTTCGAAGACGGTTTAGGTCCCCACTTGTAAACCTGAAATCAGCACAAAACTTAAGTGTTAAGCCTTTAAAAGGTCCGATTAACTAAAATTCATTATAATAATCAATATTTAAACTATAAAATTAAAATATACATGAAATTAGAAAATGTGTGTTTAAAAGACCCCACTTGTCTGTTGAAATGACGGTGAAGGTCCCCACTTGTAAATTTATCGAGTGTGAAAAATGAAATTGAAATACTTGATGGAACCATTAGCCTTTGACACTAATTCAAAACCTAATAATTTATACACTAATGTCCCCAGATATAAGGTTGCAAGACGGTTTAGGTCCCCACTTGTAAACCTGAAATCAGCTCAAAACTTAAGTGTTAAGCCTTTAAAAGGTCCGATTAACTAAAATTCATTATAATAATCAATATTTAAACTATAAAATTAAAATATACATGAAATTAGAAAATGTGTGTTTAAAAGGCCCCACTTGTCCGTTGAAATGACGGAGAAGGTCCCCACTTGTAAATTTATCGAGTGTGAAAAATGAAATTGAAATACTTGATTGAACCATATAGGCTTTGACACTAATTTAAAACCTAATAATTTATACACAAATGTCCCCAGATATAAGGTTCGAAGACGGTTTAGGTCCCCACTTGTAAACCTGAAATCAGCACAAAACTTAAGTGTTAAGCCTTTAAAAGGTCCGATTAACTAAAATTCATTATAATAATCAATATTTAAACTATAAAATTAAAATATACATGAAATTAGAAAATGTGTGTTTAAAAGACCCCACTTGTCTGTTGAAATGACGGTGAAGGTCCCCACTTGTAAATTTATCGAGTGTGAAAAATGAAATTGAAATACTTGATGGAACCATTAGCCTTTGACACTAATTCAAAACCTAATAATTTATACACAAATGTCCCCAGATATAAGGTTGCTAGACGGTTTAGGTCCCCACTTGTAAACCTGAAATCAGCTCAAAACTTAAGTGTTAAGCCTTTAAAAGGTCCGATTAACTAAAATTCATTATAATAATCAATATTTAAACTATAAAATTAAAATATACATGAAATTAGAAAATGTGTGTTTAAAAGACCCCACTTGTCTGTTGAAATGACGGTGAAGGTCCCCACTTGTAAATTTATCGAGTGTGAAAAATGAAATTGAAATACTTGATGGAACCATTAGCCTTTGACACTAATTCAAAACCTAATAATTTATACACAAATGTCCCCAGATATAAGGTTGCAAGACGGTATAGGTCCCCACTTGTAAACCTGAAATCAGCTCAAAACTTAAGTGTTAAGCCTTTAAAAGGTCCGATTAACTAAAATTCATTATAATAATCAATATTTAAACTATAAAATTAAAATATACATGAAATTAGAAAATGTGTGTTTAAAAGACCCCACTTGTCTGTTGAAATGACGGTGAAGGTCCCCACTTGTAAATTTATCGAGTGTGAAAAATGAAATTGAAATACTTGATTGAACCATATAGGCTTTGACACTAATTTAAAACCTAATAATTTATACACAAATGTCCCCAGATATAAGGTTCGAAGACGGTTTAGGTCCCCACTTGTAAACCTGAAATCAGCACAAAACTTAAGTGTTAAGCCTTTAAAAGGTCCGATTAACTAAAATTCATTATAATAATCAATATTTAAACTATAAAATTAAAATATACATGAAATTTGAAAATGTGTGTTTAAAAGACCCCACTTGTCTGTTGAAATGACGGTGAAGGTCCCCACTTGTAAATTTATCGAGTGTGAAAAATGAAATTGAAATACTTGATGGAACCATTAGCCTTTGACACTAATTCAAAATCTAATAATTTATACACAAATGTCCCCAGATATAAGGTTGCTAGACGGTTTAAGTCCCCACTTGTAAACCTGAAATCAGGTCAAAACTTAAGTGTTAAGCCTTTAAAAGGTCCGATTAACTAAAATTCCTTATAATAATCAATATTTAAACTATAAAATTAAAATATACATGAAATTAGAAAATGTGTGTTTAAAAGGCCCCACTTGTCCGTTGAAATGACGGTGAAGGTCCCCACTTGTAAATTTATCGAGTGTGAAAAATGAAATTGAAATACTTGATTGAACCATATAGGCTTTGACACTAATTTAAAACCTAATAATTTATACACAAATGTCCCCAGATATAAGGTTCGAAGACGGTTTAGGTCCCCACTTGTAAACCTGAAATCAGCACAAAACTTAAGTGTTAAGCCTTTAAAAGGTCCGATTAACTAAAATTCATTATAATAATCAATATTTAAACTATAAAATTAAAATATACATGAAATTAGAAAATGTGTGTTTAAAAGACCCCACTTGTCTGTTGAAATGACGGTGAAGGTCCCCACTTGTAAATTTATCGAGTGTGAAAAATGAAATTGAAATACTTGATGGAACCATTAGCCTTTGACACTAATTCAAAACCTAATAATTTATACACAAATGTCCCCAGATATAAGGTTGCTAGACGGTTTAGGTCCCCACTTGTAAACCTGAAATCAGCTCAAAACTTAAGTGTTAAGCCTTTAAAAGGTCCGATTAACTAAAATTCATTATAATAATCAATATTTAAACTATAAAATTAAAATATACATGAAATTGGAAAATGTGTGTTTAAAAGACCCCACTTGTCTGTTGAAATGACGGTGAAGGTCCCCACTTGTAAATTTATCGAGTGTGAAAAATGAAATTGAAATACTTGATGGAACCATTAGCCTTTGACACTAATTCAAAACCTAATAATTTATACACAAATGTCCCCAGATATAAGGTTGCAAGACGGTTTAGGTCCCCACTTGTAAACCTGAAATCAGCTCAAAACTTAAGTGTTAAGCCTTTAAAAGGTCCGATTAACTAAAATTCATTATAATAATCAATATTTAAACTATAAAATTAAAATATACATGAAATTAGAAAATGTGTGTTTAAAAGACCCCACTTGTCTGTTGAAATGACGGTGAAGGTCCCCACTTGTAAATTTATCGAGTGTGAAAAATGAAATTGAAATACTTGATTGAACCATATAGGCTTTGACACTAATTTAAAACCTAATAATTTATACACAAATGTCCCCAGATATAAGGTTCGAAGACGGTTTAGGTCCCCACTTGTAAACCTGAAATCAGCACAAAACTTAAGTGTTAAGCCTTTAAAAGGTCCGATTAACTAAAATTCATTATAATAATCAATATTTAAACTATAAAATTAAAATATACATGAAATTAGAAAATGTGTGTTTAAAAGACCCCACTTGTCTGTTGAAATGACGGTGAAGGTCCCCACTTGTAAATTTATCGAGTGTGAAAAATGAAATTGAAATACTTGATGGAACCATTAGCCTTTGACACTAATTCAAAACCTAATAATTTATACACAAATGTCCCCAGATATAAGGTTGCTAGACGGTTTAGGTCCCCACTTGTAAACCTGAAATCAGCTCAAAACTTAAGTGTTAAGCCTTTAAAAGGTCCGATTAACTAAAATTCCTTATAATAATCAATATTTAAACTATAAAATTAAAATATACATGAAATTAGAAAATGTGTGTTTAAAAGGCCCCACTTGTCCGTTGAAATGACGGTGAAGGTCCCCACTTGTAAATTTATCGAGTGTGAAAAATGAAATTGAAATACTTGATTGAACCATATAGGCTTTGACACTAATTTAAAACCTAATAATTTATACACAAATGTCCCCAGATATAAGGTTCGAAGACGGTTTAGGTCCCCACTTGTAAACCTGAAATCAGGTCAAAACTTAAGTGTTAAGCCTTTAAAAGGTCCGATTAACTAAAATTCCTTATAATAATCAATATTTAAACTATAAAATTAAAATATACATGAAATTAGAAAATGTGTGTTTAAAAGGCCCCACTTGTCCGTTGAAATGACGGTGAAGGTCCCCACTTGTAAATTTATCGAGTGTGAAAAATGAAATTGAAATACTTGATTGAACCATATAGGCTTTGACACTAATTTAAAACCTAATAATTTATACACAAATGTCCCTAGATATAAGGTTCGAAGACGGTTTAGGTCCCCACTTGTAAACCTGAAATCAGCACAAAACTTAAGTGTTAAGCCTTTAAAAGGTCCGATTAACTAAAATTCATTATAATAATCAATATTTAAACTATAAAATTAAAATATACATGAAATTAGAAAATGTGTGTTTAAAAGACCCCACTTGTCTGTTGAAATGACGGTGAAGGTCCCCACTTGTAAATTTATCGAGTGTGAAAAATGAAATTGAAATACTTGATGGAACCATTAGCCTTTGACACTAATTTAAAACCTAATAATTTATACACAAATGTCCCCAGATATAAGGTTCGAAGACGGTTTAGGTCCCCACTTGTAAACCTGAAATCAGCACAAAACTTAAGTGTTAAGCCTTTAAAAGGTCCGATTAACTAAAATTCATTATAATAATCAATATTTAAACTATAAAATTAAAATATACATGAAATTTGAAAATGTGTGTTTAAAAGACCCCACTTGTCTGTTGAAATGACGGTGAAGGTCCCCACTTGTAAATTTATCGAGTGTGAAAAATGAAATTGAAATACTTGATGGAACCATTAGCCTTTGACACTAATTCAAAATCTAATAATTTATACACAAATGTCCCCAGATATAAGGTTGCTAGACGGTTTAAGCCCCCACTTGTAAACCTGAAATCAGGTCAAAACTTAAGTGTTAAGCCTTTAAAAGGTCCGATTAACTAAAATTCCTTATAATAATCAATATTTAAACTATAAAATTAAAATATACATGAAATTAGAAAATGTGTGTTTAAAAGGCCCCACTTGTCCGTTGAAATGACGGTGAAGGTCCCCACTTGTAAATTTATCGAGTGTGAAAAATGAAATTGAAATACTTGATTGAACCATATAGGCTTTGACACTAATTTAAAACCTAATAATTTATACACAAATGTCCCCAGATATAAGGTTCGAAGACGGTTTAGGTCCCCACTTGTAAACCTGAAATCAGCACAAAACTTAAGTGTTAAGCCTTTAAAAGGTCCGATTAACTAAAATTCATTATAATAATCAATATTTAAACTATAAAATTAAAATATACATGAAATTAGAAACTGTGTGTTTAAAAGACCCCACTTGTCTGTTGAAATGACGGTGAAGGTCCCCACTTGTAAATTTATCGAGTGTGAAAAATGAAATTGAAATACTTGATGGAACCATTAGCCTTTGACACTAATTCAAAACCTAATAATTTATACACAAATGTCCCCAGATATAAGGTTGCTAGACGGTTTAGGTCCCCACTTGTAAACCTGAAATCAGCTCAAAACTTAAGTGTTAAGCCTTTAAAAGGTCCGATTAACTAAAATTCATTATAATAATCAATATTTAAACTATAAAATTAAAATATACATGAAATTAGAAAATGTGTGTTTAAAAGACCCCACTTGTCTGTTGAAATGACGGTGAAGGTCCCCACTTGTAAATTTATCGAGTGTGAAAAATGAAATTGAAATACTTGATGGAACCATTAGCCTTTGACACTAATTCAAAACCTAATAATTTATACACAAATGTCCCCAGATATAAGGTTGCAAGACGGTTTAGGTCCCCACTTGTAAACCTGAAATCAGCTCAAAACTTAAGTGTTAAGCCTTTAAAAGGTCCGATTAACTAAAATTCATTATAATAATCAATATTTAAACTATAAAATTAAAATATACATGAAATTAGAAAATGTGTGTTTAAAAGACCCCACTTGTCTGTTGAAATGACGGTGAAGGTCCCCACTTGTAAATTTATCGAGTGTGAAAAATGAAATTGAAATACTTGATTGAACCATATAGGCTTTGACACTAATTTAAAACCTAATAATTTATACACAAATGTCCCCAGATATAAGGTTCGAAGACGGTTTAGGTCCCCACTTGTAAACCTGAAATCAGCACAAAACTTAAGTGTTAAGCCTTTAAAAGGTCCGATTAACTAAAATTCATTATAATAATCAATATTTAAACTATAAAATTAAAATATACATGAAATTAGAAAATGTGTGTTTAAAAGACCCCACTTGTCTGTTGAAATGACGGTGAAGGTCCCCACTTGTAAATTTATCGAGTGTGAAAAATGAAATTGAAATACTTGATGGAACCATTAGCCTTTGACACTAATTCAAAACCTAATAATTTATACACAAATGTCCCCAGATATAAGGTTGCTAGACGGTTTAGGTCCCCACTTGTAAACCTGAAATCAGCTCAAAACTTAAGTGTTAAGCCTTTAAAAGGTCCGATTAACTAAAATTCCTTATAATAATCAATATTTAAACTATAAAATTAAAATATACATGAAATTAGAAAATGTGTGTTTAAAAGGCCCCACTTGTCCGTTGAAATGACGGTGAAGGTCCCCACTTGTAAATTTATCGAGTGTGAAAAATGAAATTGAAATACTTGATTGAACCATATAGGCTTTGACACTAATTTAAAACCTAATAATTTATACACAAATGTCCCCAGATATAAGGTTCGAAGACGGTTTAGGTCCCCACTTGTAAACCTGAAATCAGGTCAAAACTTAAGTGTTAAGCCTTTAAAAGGTCCGATTAACTAAAATTCCTTATAATAATCAATATTTAAACTATAAAATTAAAATATACATGAAATTAGAAAATGTGTGTTTAAAAGGCCCCACTTGTCCGTTGAAATGACGGTGAAGGTCCCCACTTGTAAATTTATCGAGTGTGAAAAATGAAATTGAAATACTTGATTGAACCATATAGGCTTTGACACTAATTTAAAACCTAATAATTTATACACAAATGTCCCTAGATATAAGGTTCGAAGACGGTTTAGGTCCCCACTTGTAAACCTGAAATCAGCACAAAACTTAAGTGTTAAGCCTTTAAAAGGTCCGATTAACTAAAATTCATTATAATAATCAATATTTAAACTATAAAATTAAAATATACATGAAATTAGAAAATGTGTGTTTAAAAGACCCCACTTGTCTGTTGAAATGACGGTGAAGGTCCCCACTTGTAAATTTATCGAGTGTGAAAAATGAAATTGAAATACTTGATGGAACCATTAGCCTTTGACACTAATTTAAAACCTAATAATTTATACACAAATGTCCCCAGATATAAGGTTCGAAGACGGTTTAGGTCCCCACTTGTAAACCTGAAATCAGCACAAAACTTAAGTGTTAAGCCTTTAAAAGGTCCGATTAACTAAAATTCATTATAATAATCAATATTTAAACTATAAAATTAAAATATACATGAAATTTGAAAATGTGTGTTTAAAAGACCCCACTTGTCTGTTGAAATGACGGTGAAGGTCCCCACTTGTAAATTTATCGAGTGTGAAAAATGAAATTGAAATACTTGATGGAACCATTAGCCTTTGACACTAATTCAAAATCTAATAATTTATACACAAATGTCCCCAGATATAAGGTTGCTAGACGGTTTAAGCCCCCACTTGTAAACCTGAAATCAGGTCAAAACTTAAGTGTTAAGCCTTTAAAAGGTCCGATTAACTAAAATTCCTTATAATAATCAATATTTAAACTATAAAATTAAAATATACATGAAATTAGAAAATGTGTGTTTAAAAGGCCCCACTTGTCCGTTGAAATGACGGTGAAGGTCCCCACTTGTAAATTTATCGAGTGTGAAAAATGAAATTGAAATACTTGATTGAACCATATAGGCTTTGACACTAATTTAAAACCTAATAATTTATACACAAATGTCCCTAGATATAAGGTTCGAAGACGGTTTAGGTCCCCACTTGTAAACCTGAAATCAGCACAAAACTTAAGTGTTAAGCCTTTAAAAGGTCCGATTAACTAAAATTCATTATAATAATCAATATTTAAACTATAAAATTAAAATATACATGAAATTAGAAAATGTGTGTTTAAAAGACCCCACTTGTCTGTTGAAATGACGGTGAAGGTCCCCACTTGTAAATTTATCGAGTGTGAAAAATGAAATTGAAATACTTGATGGAACCATTAGCCTTTGACACTAATTTAAAACCTAATAATTTATACACAAATGTCCCCAGATATAAGGTTCGAAGACGGTTTAGGTCCCCACTTGTAAACCTGAAATCAGCACAAAACTTAAGTGTTAAGCCTTTAAAAGGTCCGATTAACTAAAATTCATTATAATAATCAATATTTAAACTATAAAATTAAAATATACATGAAATTTGAAAATGTGTGTTTAAAAGACCCCACTTGTCTGTTGAAATGACGGTGAAGGTCCCCACTTGTAAATTTATCGAGTGTGAAAAATGAAATTGAAATACTTGATGGAACCATTAGCCTTTGACACTAATTCAAAATCTAATAATTTATACACAAATGTCCCCAGATATAAGGTTGCTAGACGGTTTAAGCCCCCACTTGTAAACCTGAAATCAGGTCAAAACTTAAGTGTTAAGCCTTTAAAAGGTCCGATTAACTAAAATTCCTTATAATAATCAATATTTAAACTATAAAATTAAAATATACATGAAATTAGAAAATGTGTGTTTAAAAGGCCCCACTTGTCCGTTGAAATGACGGTGAAGGTCCCCACTTGTAAATTTATCGAGTGTGAAAAATGAAATTGAAATACTTGATTGAACCATATAGGCTTTGACACTAATTTAAAACCTAATAATTTATACACAAATGTCCCCAGATATAAGGTTCGAAGACGGTTTAGGTCCCCACTTGTAAACCTGAAATCAGCACAAAACTTAAGTGTTAAGCCTTTAAAAGGTCCGATTAACTAAAATTCATTATAATAATCAATATTTAAACTATAAAATTAAAATATACATGAAATTAGAAACTGTGTGTTTAAAAGACCCCACTTGTCTGTTGAAATGACGGTGAAGGTCCCCACTTGTAAATTTATCGAGTGTGAAAAATGAAATTGAAATACTTGATGGAACCATTAGCCTTTGACACTAATTCAAAACCTAATAATTTATACACAAATGTCCCCAGATATAAGGTTGCTAGACGGTTTAGGTCCCCACTTGTAAACCTGAAATCAGCTCAAAACTTAAGTGTTAAGCCTTTAAAAGGTCCGATTAACTAAAATTCCTTATAATAATCAATATTTAAACTATAAAATTAAAATATACATGAAATTAGAAAATGTGTGTTTAAAAGGCCCCACTTGTCCGTTGAAATGACGGTGAAGGTCCCCACTTGTAAATTTATCGAGTGTGAAAAATGAAATTGAAATACTTGATTGAACCATATAGGCTTTGACACTAATTTAAAACCTAATAATTTATACACAAATGTCCCCAGATATAAGGTTCGAAGACGGTTTAGGTCCCCACTTGTAAACCTGAAATCAGGTCAAAACTTAAGTGTTAAGCCTTTAAAAGGTCCGATTAACTAAAATTCCTTATAATAATCAATATTTAAACTATAAAATTAAAATATACATGAAATTAGAAAATGTGTGTTTAAAAGGCCCCACTTGTCCGTTGAAATGACGGTGAAGGTCCCCACTTGTAAATTTATCGAGTGTGAAAAATGAAATTGAAATACTTGATTGAACCATATAGGCTTTGACACTAATTTAAAACCTAATAATTTATACACAAATGTCCCTAGATATAAGGTTCGAAGACGGTTTAGGTCCCCACTTGTAAACCTGAAATCAGCACAAAACTTAAGTGTTAAGCCTTTAAAAGGTCCGATTAACTAAAATTCATTATAATAATCAATATTTAAACTATAAAATTAAAATATACATGAAATTAGAAAATGTGTGTTTAAAAGACCCCACTTGTCTGTTGAAATGACGGTGAAGGTCCCCACTTGTAAATTTATCGAGTGTGAAAAATGAAATTGAAATACTTGATGGAACCATTAGCCTTTGACACTAATTTAAAACCTAATAATTTATACACAAATGTCCCCAGATATAAGGTTCGAAGACGGTTTAGGTCCCCACTTGTAAACCTGAAATCAGCACAAAACTTAAGTGTTAAGCCTTTAAAAGGTCCGATTAACTAAAATTCATTATAATAATCAATATTTAAACTATAAAATTAAAATATACATGAAATTTGAAAATGTGTGTTTAAAAGACCCCACTTGTCTGTTGAAATGACGGTGAAGGTCCCCACTTGTAAATTTATCGAGTGTGAAAAATGAAATTGAAATACTTGATGGAACCATTAGCCTTTGACACTAATTCAAAATCTAATAATTTATACACAAATGTCCCCAGATATAAGGTTGCTAGACGGTTTAAGCCCCCACTTGTAAACCTGAAATCAGGTCAAAACTTAAGTGTTAAGCCTTTAAAAGGTCCGATTAACTAAAATTCCTTATAATAATCAATATTTAAACTATAAAATTAAAATATACATGAAATTAGAAAATGTGTGTTTAAAAGGCCCCACTTGTCCGTTGAAATGACGGTGAAGGTCCCCACTTGTAAATTTATCGAGTGTGAAAAATGAAATTGAAATACTTGATTGAACCATATAGGCTTTGACACTAATTTAAAACCTAATAATTTATACACAAATGTCCCCAGATATAAGGTTCGAAGACGGTTTAGGTCCCCACTTGTAAACCTGAAATCAGCACAAAACTTAAGTGTTAAGCCTTTAAAAGGTCCGATTAACTAAAATTCATTATAATAATCAATATTTAAACTATAAAATTAAAATATACATGAAATTAGAAACTGTGTGTTTAAAAGACCCCACTTGTCTGTTGAAATGACGGTGAAGGTCCCCACTTGTAAATTTATCGAGTGTGAAAAATGAAATTGAAATACTTGATGGAACCATTAGCCTTTGACACTAATTCAAAACCTAATAATTTATACACAAATGTCCCCAGATATAAGGTTGCTAGACGGTTTAGGTCCCCACTTGTAAACCTGAAATCAGCTCAAAACTTAAGTGTTAAGCCTTTAAAAGGTCCGATTAACTAAAATTCATTATAATAATCAATATTTAAACTATAAAATTAAAATATACATGAAATTAGAAAATGTGTGTTTAAAAGACCCCACTTGTCTGTTGAAATGACGGTGAAGGTCCCCACTTGTAAATTTATCGAGTGTGAAAAATGAAATTGAAATACTTGATGGAACCATTAGCCTTTGACACTAATTCAAAACCTAATAATTTATACACAAATGTCCCCAGATATAAGGTTGCAAGACGGTTTAGGTCCCCACTTGTAAACCTGAAATCAGCTCAAAACTTAAGTGTTAAGCCTTTAAAAGGTCCGATTAACTAAAATTCATTATAATAATCAATATTTAAACTATAAAATTAAAATATACATGAAATTAGAAAATGTGTGTTTAAAAGACCCCACTTGTCTGTTGAAATGACGGTGAAGGTCCCCACTTGTAAATTTATCGAGTGTGAAAAATGAAATTGAAATACTTGATTGAACCATATAGGCTTTGACACTAATTTAAAACCTAATAATTTATACACAAATGTCCCCAGATATAAGGTTCGAAGACGGTTTAGGTCCCCACTTGTAAACCTGAAATCAGCACAAAACTTAAGTGTTAAGCCTTTAAAAGGTCCGATTAACTAAAATTCATTATAATAATCAATATTTAAACTATAAAATTAAAATATACATGAAATTAGAAAATGTGTGTTTAAATGACCCCACTTGTCTGTTGAAATGACGGTGAAGGTCCCCACTTGTAAATTTATCGAGTGTGAAAAATGAAATTGAAATACTTGATGGAACCATTAGCCTTTGACACTAATTCAAAACCTAATAATTTATACACAAATGTCCCCAGATATAAGGTTGCTAGACGGTTTAGGTCCCCACTTGTAAACCTGAAATCAGCTCAAAACTTAAGTGTTAAGCCTTTAAAAGGTCCGATTAACTAAAATTCCTTATAATAATCAATATTTAAACTATAAAATTAAAATATACATGAAATTAGAAAATGTGTGTTTAAAAGGCCCCACTTGTCCGTTGAAATGACGGTGAAGGTCCCCACTTGTAAATTTATCGAGTGTGAAAAATGAAATTGAAATACTTGATTGAACCATATAGGCTTTGACACTAATTTAAAACCTAATAATTTATACACAAATGTCCCCAGATATAAGGCTCGAAGACGGTTTAGGTCCCCACTTGTAAACCTGAAATCAGCACAAAACTTAAGTGTTAAGCCTTTAAAAGGTCCGATTAACTAAAATTCCTTATAATAATCAATATTTAAACTATAAAATTAAAATATACATGAAATTAGAAAATGTGTGTTTAAAAGGCCCCACTTGTCCGTTGAAATGACGGTGAAGGTCCCCACTTGTAAATTTATCGAGTGTGAAAAATGAAATTGAAATACTTGATGGAACCATTAGCCTTTGACACTAATTCAAAACCTAATAATTTATACACAAATGTCCCCAGATATAAGGTTGCTAGACGGTTTAAGTCCCCACTTGTAAACCTGAAATCAGGTCAAAACTTAAGTGTTAAGCCTTTAAAAGGTCCGATTAACTAAAATTCCTTATAATAATCAATATTTAAACTATAAAATTAAAATATACATGAAATTAGAAAATGTTTGTTTAAAAGGCCCCACTTGTCCGTTGAAATGACGGTGAAGGTCCCCACTTGTAAATTTATCGAGTGTGAAAAATGAAATTGAAATACTTGATTGAACCATATAGGCTTTGACACTAATTTAAAACCTAATAATTTATACACAAATGTCCCCAGATATAAGGTTCGAAGACGGTTTAGGTCCCCACTTGTAAACCTGAAATCAGCACAAAACTTAAGTGTTAAGCCTTTAAAAGGTCCGATTAACTAAAATTCATTATAATAATCAATATTTAAACTATAAAATTAAAATATACATGAAATTAGAAAATGTGTGTTTAAAAGACCCCACTTGTCTGTTGAAATGACGGTGAAGGTCCCCACTTGTAAATTTATCGAGTGTGAAAAATGAAATTGAAATACTTGATGGAACCATTAGCCTTTGACACTAATTCAAAACCTAATAATTTATACACAAATGTCCCCAGATATAAGGTTGCTAGACGGTTTAGGTCCCCACTTGTAAACCTGAAATCAGCTCAAAACTTAAGTGTTAAGCCTTTAAAAGGTCCGATTAACTAAAATTCATTATAATAATCAATATTTAAACTATAAAATTAAAATATACATGAAATTAGAAAATGTGTGTTTAAAAGACCCCACTTGTCTGTTGAAATGACGGTGAAGGTCCCCACTTGTAAATTTATCGAGTGTGAAAAATGAAATTGAAATACTTGATGGAACCATTAGCCTTTGACACTAATTCAAAACCTAATAATTTATACACAAATGTCCCCAGATATAAGGTTGCAAGACGGTTTAGGTCCCCACTTGTAAACCTGAAATCAGCTCAACACTTAAGTGTTAAGCCTTTAAAAGGTCCGATTAACTAAAATTCATTATAATAATCAATATTTAAACTATAAAATTAAAATATACATGAAATTAGAAAATGTGTGTTTAAAAGACCCCACTTGTCCGTTGAAATGACGGTGAAGGTCCCCACTTGTAAATTTATCGAGTGTGAAAAATGAAATTGAAATACTTGATGGAACCATTAGCCTTTGACACTAATTCAAAACCTAATAATTTATACACAAATGTCCCCAGATATAAGGTTGCTAGACGGTTTAAGTCCCCACTTGTAAACCTGAAATCAGGTCAAAACTTAAGTGTTAAGCCTTTAAAAGGTCCGATTAACTAAAATTCCTTATAATAATCAATATTTAAACTATAAAATTAAAATATACATGAAATTAGAAAATGTGTGTTTAAAAGGCCCCACTTGTCCGTTGAAATGACGGTGAAGGTCCCCACTTGTAAATTTATCGAGTGTGAAAAATGAAATTGAAATACTTGATTGAACCATATAGGCTTTGACACTAATTTAAAACCTAATAATTTATACACAAATGTCCCCAGATATAAGGTTCGAAGACGGTTTAGGTCCCCACTTGTAAACCTGAAATCAGCACAAAACTTAAGTGTTAAGCCTTTAAAAGGTCCGATTAACTAAAATTCATTATAATAATCAATATTTAAACTATAAAATTAAAATATACATGAAATTAGAAAATGTGTGTTTAAAAGACCCCACTTGTCTGTTGAAATGACGGTGAAGGTCCCCACTTGTAAATTTATCGAGTGTGAAAAATGAAATTGAAATACTTGATGGAACCATTAGCCTTTGACACTAATTCAAAACCTAATAATTTATACACAAATGTCCCCAGATATAAGGTTGCTAGACGGTTTAGGTCCCCACTTGTAAACCTGAAATCAGCTCAAAACTTAAGTGTTAAGCCTTTAAAAGGTCCGATTAACTAAAATTCATTATAATAATCAATATTTAAACTATAAAATTAAAATATACATGAAATTAGAAAATGTGTGTTTAAAAGACCCCACTTGTCTGTTGAAATGACGGTGAAGGTCCCCACTTGTAAATTTATCGAGTGTGAAAAATGAAATTGAAATACTTGATGGAACCATTAGCCTTTGACACTAATTCAAAACCTAATAATTTATACACAAATGTCCCCAGATATAAGGTTGCAAGACGGTTTAGGTCCCCACTTGTAAACCTGAAATCAGCTCAACACTTAAGTGTTAAGCCTTTAAAAGGTCCGATTAACTAAAATTCATTATAATAATCAATATTTAAACTATAAAATTAAAATATACATGAAATTAGAAAATGTGTGTTTAAAAGACCCCACTTGTCTGTTGAAATGACGGTGAAGGTCCCCACTTGTAAATTTATCGAGTGTGAAAAATGAAATTGAAATACTTGATTGAACCATATAGGCTTTGACACTAATTTAAAACCTAATAATTTATACACAAATGTCCCCAGATATAAGGTTCGAAGACGGTTTAGGTCCCCACTTGTAAACCTGAAATCAGCACAAAACTTAAGTGTTAAGCCTTTAAAAGGTCCGATTAACTTAAATTCATTATAATAATCAATATTTAAACTATAAAATTAAAATATACATGAAATTAGAAAATGTGTGTTTAAAAGACCCCACTTGTCTGTTGAAATGACGGTGAAGGTCCCCACTTGTAAATTTATCGAGTGTGAAAAATGAAATTGAAATACTTGATGGAACCATTAGCCTTTGACACTAATTCAAAACCTAATAATTTATACACAAATGTCCCCAGATATAAGGTTGCTAGACGGTTTAGGTCCCCACTTGTAAACCTGAAATCAGCTCAAAACTTAAGTGTTAAGCCTTTAAAAGGTCCGATTAACTAAAATTCCTTATAATAATCAATATTTAAACTATAAAATTAAAATATACATGAAATTAGAAAATGTGTGTTTAAAAGGCCCCACTTGTCCGTTGAAATGACGGTGAAGGTCCCCACTTGTAAATTTATCGAGTGTGAAAAATGAAATTGAAATACTTGATTGAACCATATAGGCTTTGACACTAATTTAAAACCTAATAATTTATACACAAATGTCCCCAGATATAAGGCTCGAAGACGGTTTAGGTCCCCACTTGTAAACCTGAAATCAGCACAAAACTTAAGTGTTAAGCCTTTAAAAGGTCCGATTAACTAAAATTCCTTATAATAATCAATATTTAAACTATAAAATTAAAATATACATGAAATTAGAAAATGTGTGTTTAAAAGGCCCCACTTGTCCGTTGAAATGACGGTGAAGGTCCCCACTTGTAAATTTATCGAGTGTGAAAAATGAAATTGAAATACTTGATTGAACCATATAGGCTTTGACACTAATTTAAAACCTAATAATTTATACACAAATGTCCCCAGATATAAGGCTCGAAGACGGTTTAGGTCCCCACTTGTAAACCTGAAATCAGCACAAAACTTAAGTGTTAAGCCTTTAAAAGGTCCGATTAACTAAAATTCCTTATAATAATCAATATTTAAACTATAAAATTAAAATATACATGAAATTAGAAAATGTGTGTTTAAAAGGCCCCACTTGTCCGTTGAAATGACGGTGAAGGTCCCCACTTGTAAATTTATCGAGTGTGAAAAATGAAATTGAAATACTTGATTGAACCATATAGGCTTTGACACTAATTTAAAACCTAATAATTTATACACAAATGTCCCCAGATATAAGGTTGCTAGACGGTTTAGGTCCCCACTTGTAAACCTGAAATCAGCTCAAAACTTAAGTGTTAAGCCTTTAAAAGGTCCGATTAACTAAAATTCCTTATAATAATCAATATTTAAACTATAAAATTAAAATATACATGAAATTAGAAAATGTGTGTTTAAAAGGCCCCACTTGTCCGTTGAAATGACGGTGAAGGTCCCCACTTGTAAATTTATCGAGTGTGAAAAATGAAATTGAAATACTTGATTGAACCATATAGGCTTTGACACTAATTTAAAACCTTATAATTTATACACAAATGTCCCCAGATATAAGGCTCGAAGACGGTTTAGGTCCCCACTTGTAAACCTGAAATCAGCACAAAACTTAAGTGTTAAGCCTTTAAAAGGTCCGATTAACTAAAATTCCTTATAATAATCAATATTTAAACTATAAAATTAAAATATACATGAAATTAGAAAATGTGTGTTTAAAAGGCCCCACTTGTCCGTTGAAATGACGGTGAAGGTCCCCACTTGTAAATTTATCGAGTGTGAAAAATGAAATTGAAATACTTGATTGAACCATATAGGCTTTGACACTAATTTAAAACCTAATAATTTATACACAAATGTCCCCAGATATAAGGCTCGAAGACGGTTTAGGTCCCCACTTGTAAACCTGAAATCAGCACAAAACTTAAGTGTTAAGCCTTTAAAAGGTCCGATTAACTAAAATTCCTTATAATAATCAATATTTAAACTATAAAATTAAAATATACATGAAATTAGAAAATGTGTGTTTAAAAGGCCCCACTTGTCCGTTGAAATGACGGTGAAGGTCCCCACTTGTAAATTTATCGAGTGTGAAAAATGAAATTGAAATACTTGATTGAACCATATAGGCTTTGACACTAATTTAAAACCTAATAATTTATACACAAATGTCCCCAGATATAAGGTTGCTAGACGGTTTAGGTCCCCACTTGTAAACCTGAAATCAGCTCAAAACTTAAGTGTTAAGCCTTTAAAAGGTCCGATTAACTAAAATTCATTATAATAATCAATATTTAAACTATAAAATTAAAATATACATGAAATTAGAAAATGTGTGTTTAAAAGGCCCCACTTGTCCGTTGAAATGACGGTGAAGGTCCCCACTTGTAAATTTATCGAGTGTGAAAAATGAAATTGAAATACTTGATTGAACCATATAGGCTTTGACACTAATTTAAAACCTAATAATTTATACACAAATGTCCCCAGATATAAGGTTGCTAGACGGTTTAGGTCCCCACTTGTAAACCTGAAATCAGCTCAAAACTTAAGTGTTAAGCCTTTAAAAGGACCGATTAACTAAAATTCATTATAATAATCAATATTTAAACTATAAAATTAAAATATACATGAAATTAGAAAATGTGTGTTTAAAAGACCCCACTTGTCTGTTGAAATGACGGTGAAGGTCCCCACTTGTAAATTTATCGAGTGTGAAAAATGAAATTGAAATACTTGATGGAACCATTAGGCTTTGACACTAATTCAAACCCTAATAATTTATACACAAATGTCCCCAGATATAAGGTTGCTAGACGGTTTAGGTCCCCACTTGTAAACCTGAAATCAGCTCAAAACTTAAGTGTTAAGCCTTTAAAAGGTCCGATTAACTAAAATTCATTATAATAATCAATATTTAAACTATAAAATTAAAATATACATGAAATTAGAAAATGTGTGTTTAAAAGACCCCACTTGTCTGTTGAAATTACGGTGAAGGTCCCCACTTGTAAATTTATCGAGTGTGAAAAATGAAATTGAAATACTTGATGGAACCATTAGCCTTTGACACTAATTCAAAACCTAATAATTTATACACAAATGTCCCCAGATATAAGGTTGCAAGACGGTTTAGGTCCCCACTTGTAAACCTGAAATCAGCTCAAAACTTAAGTGTTAAGCCTTTAAAAGGTCCGATTAACTAAAATTCATTATAATAATCAATATTTAAACTATAAAATTAAAATATACATGAAATTAGAAAATGTGTGTTTAAAAGACCCCACTTGTCTGTTGAAATGACGGTGAAGGTCCCCACTTGTAAATTTATCGAGTGTGAAAAATGAAATTGAAATACTTGATTGAACCATATAGGCTTTGACACTAATTTAAAACCTAATAATTTATACACAAATGTCCCCAGATATAAGGTTCGAAGACGGTTTAGGTCCCCACTTGTAAACCTGAAATCAGCACAAAACTTAAGTGTTAAGCCTTTAAAAGGTCCGATTAACTAAAATTCATTATAATAATCAATATTTAAACTATAAAATTAAAATATACATGAAATTAGAAAATGTGTGTTTAAAAGACCCCACTTGTCTGTTGAAATGACGGTGAAGGTCCCCACTTGTAAATTTATCGAGTGTGAAAAATGAAATTGAAATACTTGATTGAACCATATAGGCTTTGACACTAATTTAAAACCTAATAATTTATACACAAATGTCCCCAGATATAAGGTTCGAAGACGGTTTAGGTCCCCACTTGTAAACCTGAAATCAGCACAAAACTTAAGTGTTAAGCCTTTAAAAGGTCCGATTAACTAAAATTCATTATAATAATCAATATTTAAACTATAAAATTAAAATATACATGAAATTAGAAAATGTGTGTTTAAAAGACCCCACTTGTCTGTTGAAATGACGGTGAAGGTCCCCACTTGTAAATTTATCGAGTGTGAAAAATGAAATTGAAATACTTGATGGAACCATTAGCCTTTGACACTAATTCAAAACCTAATAATTTATACACAAATGTCCCCAGATATAAGGTTGCAAGACGGTTTAGGTCCCCACTTGTAAACCTGAAATCAGCTCAAAACTTAAGTGTTAAGCCTTTAAAAGGTCCGATTAACTAAAATTCATTATAATAATCAATATTTAAACTATAAAATTAAAATATACATGAAATTAGAAAATGTGTGTTTAAAAGACCCCACTTGTCTGTTGAAATGACGGTGAAGGTCCCCACTTGTAAATTTATCGAGTGTGAAAAATGAAATTGAAATACTTGATTGAACCATATAGGCTTTGACACTAATTCAAAACCTAATAATTTATACACTAATGTCCCCAGATATAAGGTTGCAAGACGGTTTAGGTCCCCACTTGTAAACCTGAAATCAGCTCAAAACTTAAGTGTTAAGCCTTTAAAAGGTCCGATTACCTAAATTTCATTAAAATAATCAATATTTAAACTATAAAATTAAAATATACATGAAATTAGAAAATGTGTGTTTAAAAGGCCCCACTTGTCCGTTGAAATGACGGTGAAGGTCCCCACTTGTAAATTTATCGAGTGTGAAAAATGAAATTGAAATACTTGATTGAACCATATAGGCTTTGACACTAATTTAAAACCTAATAATTTATACACAAATGTCCCCAGATATAAGGTTCGAAGACGGTTTAGGTCCCCACTTGTAAACCTGAAATCAGCACAAAACTTAAGTGTTAAGCCTTTAAAAGGTCCGATTAACTAAAATTCATGATAATAATCAATATTTAAACTATAAAATTAAAATATACATGAAATTAGAAAATGTGTGTTTAAAAGACCCCACTTGTCTGTTGAAATGACGGTGAAGGTCCCCACTTGTAAATTTATCGAGTGTGAAA
Organism: Phalangium opilio; assembly: GCF_054372755.1. Taxonomy (NCBI): domain Eukaryota; kingdom Metazoa; phylum Arthropoda; class Arachnida; order Opiliones; family Phalangiidae; genus Phalangium; species Phalangium opilio. The sequence goes on from NW_028324204.1 coordinate 3,654,442, forward strand.
AATGAAATTGAAATACTTGATGGAACCATTAGCCTTTGACACTAATTCAAAACCTAATAATTTATACACAAATGTCCCCAGATATAAGGTTGCTAGACGGTTTAGGTCCCCACTTGTAAACCTGAAATCAGCTCAAAACTTAAGTGTTAAGCCTTTAAAAGGTCCGATTAACTAAAATTCATTATAATAATCAATATTTAAACTATAAAATTAAAATATACATGAAATTAGAAAATGTGTGTTTAAAAGGCCCCACTTGTCCGTTGAAATGACGGTGAAGGTCCCCACTTGTAAATTTATCGAGTGTGAAAAATGAAATTGAAATACTTGATTGAACCATATAGGCTTTGACACTAATTTAAAACCTAATAATTTATACACAAATGTCCCCAGATATAAGGTTCGAAGACGGTTTAGGTCCCCACTTGTAAACCTGAAATCAGCACAAAACTTAAGTGTTAAGCCTTTAAAAGGTCCGATTAACTAAAATTCATTATAATAATCAATATTTAAACTATAAAATTAAAATATACATGAAATTAGAAAATGTGTGTTTAAAAGACCCCACTTGTCTGTTGAAATGACGGTGAAGGTCCCCACTTGTAAATTTATCGAGTGTGAAAAATGAAATTGAAATACTTGATGGAACCATTAGCCTTTGACACTAATTCAAAACCTAATAATTTATACACAAATGTCCCCAGATATAAGGTTGCTAGACGGTTTAGGTCCCCACTTGTAAACCTGAAATCAGCTCAAAACTTAAGTGTTAAGCCTTTAAAAGGTCCGATTAACTAAAATTCCTTATAATAATCAATATTTAAACTATAAAATTAAAATATACATGAAATTAGAAAATGTGTGTTTAAAAGGCCCCACTTGTCCGTTGAAATGACGGTGAAGGTCCCCACTTGTAAATTTATCGAGTGTGAAAAATGAAATTGAAATACTTGATTGAACCATATAGGCTTTGACACTAATTTAAAACCTAATAATTTATACACAAATGTCCCCAGATATAAGGCTCGAAGACGGTTTAGGTCCCCACTTGTAAACCTGAAATCAGCACAAAACTTAAGTGTTAAGCCTTTAAAAGGTCCGATTAACTAAAATTCCTTATAATAATCAATATTTAAACTATAAAATTAAAATATACATGAAATTAGAAAATGTGTGTTTAAAAGGCCCCACTTGTCCGTTGAAATGACGGTGAAGGTCCCCACTTGTAAATTTATCGAGTGTGAAAAATGAAATTGAAATACTTGATTGAACCATATAGGCTTTGACACTAATTTAAAACCTAATAATTTATACACAAATGTCCCCAGATATAAGGTTCGAAGACGGTTTAGGTCCCCACTTGTAAACCTGAAATCAGCACAAAACTTAAGTGTTAAGCCTTTAAAAGGTCCGATTAACTAAAATTCATTATAATAATCAATATTTAAACTATAAAATTAAAATATACATGAAATTAGAAAATGTGTGTTTAAAAGACCCCACTTGTCTGTTGAAATGACGGTGAAGGTCCCCACTTGTAAATTTATCGAGTGTGAAAAATGAAATTGAAATACTTGATTGAACCATATAGGCTTTGACACTAATTTAAAACCTAATAATTTATACACAAATGTCCCCAGATATAAGGTTCGAAGACGGTTTAGGTCCCCACTTGTAAACCTGAAATCAGCACAAAACTTAAGTGTTAAGCCTTTAAAAGGTCCGATTAACTAAAATTCATTATAATAATCAATATTTAAACTATAAAATTAAAATATACATGAAATTAGAAAATGTGTGTTTAAAAGACCCCACTTGTCTGTTGAAATGACGGTGAAGGTCCCCACTTGTAAATTTATCGAGTGTGAAAAATGAAATTGAAATACTTGATTGAACCATATAGGCTTTGACACTAATTCAAAACCTAATAATTTATACACTAATGTCCCCAGATATAAGGTTGCAAGACGGTTTAGGTCCCCACTTGTAAACCTGAAATCAGCTCAAAACTTAAGTGTTAAGCCTTTAAAAGGTCCGATTACCTAAATTTCATTAAAATAATCAATATTTAAACTATAAAATTAAAATATACATGAAATTAGAAAATGTGTGTTTAAAAGGCCCCACTTGTCCGTTGAAATGACGGTGAAGGTCCCCACTTGTAAATTTATCGAGTGTGAAAAATGAAATTGAAATACTTGATTGAACCATATAGGCTTTGACACTAATTTAAAACCTAATAATTTATACACAAATGTCCCCAGATATAAGGTTCGAAGACGGTTTAGGTCCCCACTTGTAAACCTGAAATCAGCACAAAACTTAAGTGTTAAGCCTTTAAAAGGTCCGATTAACTAAAATTCATGATAATAATCAATATTTAAACTATAAAATTAAAATATACATGAAATTAGAAAATGTGTGTTTAAAAGACCCCACTTGTCTGTTGAAATGACGGTGAAGGTCCCCACTTGTAAATTTATCGAGTGTGAAAAATGAAATTGAAATACTTGATGGAACCATTAGCCTTTGACACTAATTCAAAACCTAATAATTTATACACAAATGTCCCCAGATATAAGGTTGCTAGACGGTTTAGGTCCCCACTTGTAAACCTGAAATCAGCTCAAAACTTAAGTGTTAAGCCTTTAAAAGGTCCGATTAACTAAAATTCATTATAATAATCAATATTTAAACTATAAAATTAAAATATACATGAAATTAGAAAATGTGTGTTTAAAAGGCCCCACTTGTCCGTTGAAATGACGGTGAAGGTCCCCACTTGTAAATTTATCGAGTGTGAAAAATGAAATTGAAATACTTGATTGAACCATATAGGCTTTGACACTAATTTAAAACCTAATAATTTATACACAAATGTCCCCAGATATAAGGTTCGAAGACGGTTTAGGTCCCCACTTGTAAACCTGAAATCAGCACAAAACTTAAGTGTTAAGCCTTTAAAAGGTCCGATTAACTAAAATTCATTATAATAATCAATATTTAAACTATAAAATTAAAATATACATGAAATTAGAAAATGTGTGTTTAAAAGACCCCACTTGTCTGTTGAAATGACGGTGAAGGTCCCCACTTGTAAATTTATCGAGTGTGAAAAATGAAATTGAAATACTTGATGGAACCATTAGCCTTTGACACTAATTCAAAACCTAATAATTTATACACAAATGTCCCCAGATATAAGGTTGCTAGACGGTTTAGGTCCCCACTTGTAAACCTGAAATCAGCTCAAAACTTAAGTGTTAAGCCTTTAAAAGGTCCGATTAACTAAAATTCCTTATAATAATCAATATTTAAACTATAAAATTAAAATATACATGAAATTAGAAAATGTGTGTTTAAAAGGCCCCACTTGTCCGTTGAAATGACGGTGAAGGTCCCCACTTGTAAATTTATCGAGTGTGAAAAATGAAATTGAAATACTTGATTGAACCATATAGGCTTTGACACTAATTTAAAACCTAATAATTTATACACAAATGTCCCCAGATATAAGGTTCGAAGACGGTTTAGGTCCCCACTTGTAAACTTGAAATCAGCACAAAACTTAAGTGTTAAGCCTTTAAAAGGTCCGATTAACTAAAATTCCTTATAATAATCAATATTTAAACTATAAAATTAAAATATACATGAAATTAGAAAATGTGTGTTTAAAAGGCCCCACTTGTCCGTTGAAATGACGGTGAAGGTCCCCACTTGTAAATTTATCGAGTGTGAAAAATGAAATTGAAATACTTGATTGAACCATATAGGCTTTGACACTAATTTAAAACCTAATAATTTATACACAAATGTCCCCAGATATAAGGTTCGAAGACGGTTTAGGTCCCCACTTGTAAACCTGAAATCAGCACAAAACTTAAGTGTTAAGCCTTTAAAAGGTCCGATTAACTAAAATTCATTATAATAATCAATATTTAAAATATAAAATTAAAATATACATGAAATTAGAAAATGTGTGTTTAAAAGACCCCACTTGTCTGTTGAAATGACGGTGAAGGTCCCCACTTGTAAATTTATCGAGTGTGAAAAATGAAATTGAAATACTTGATGGAACCATTAGCCTTTGACACTAATTCAAAACCTAATAATTTATACACAAATGTCCCCAGATATAAGGTTGCAAGACGGTTTAGGTCCCCACTTGTAAACCTGAAATCAGCTCAAAACTTAAGTGTTAAGCCTTTAAAAGGTCCGATTAACTAAAATTCATTATAATAATCAATATTTAAACTATAAAATTAAAATATACATGAAATTAGAAAATGTGTGTTTAAAAGACCCCACTTGTCTGTTGAAATGACGGTGAAGGTCCCCACTTGTAAATTTATCGAGTGTGAAAAATGAAATTGAAATACTTGATTGAACCATATAGGCTTTGACACTAATTCAAAACCTAATAATTTATACACTAATGTCCCCAGATATAAGGTTGCAAGACGGTTTAGGTCCCCACTTGTAAACCTGAAATCAGCTCAAAACTTAAGTGTTAAGCCTTTAAAAGGTCCGATTACCTAAATTTCATTAAAATAATCAATATTTAAACTATAAAATTAAAATATACATGAAATTAGAAAATGTGTGTTTAAAAGGCCCCACTTGTCCGTTGAAATGACGGTGAAGGTCCCCACTTGTAAATTTATCGAGTGTGAAAAATGAAATTGAAATACTTGATTGAACCATATAGGCTTTGACACTAATTTAAAACCTAATAATTTATACACAAATGTCCCCAGATATAAGGTTCGAAGACGGTTTAGGTCCCCACTTGTAAACCTGAAATCAGCACAAAACTTAAGTGTTAAGCCTTTAAAAGGTCCGATTAACTAAAATTCATGATAATAATCAATATTTAAACTATAAAATTAAAATATACATGAAATTAGAAAATGTGTGTTTAAAAGACCCCACTTGTCTGTTGAAATGACGGTGAAGGTCCCCACTTGTAAATTTATCGAGTGTGAAAAATGAAATTGAAATACTTGATGGAACCATTAGCCTTTGACACTAATTCAAAACCTAATAATTTATACACAAATGTCCCCAGATATAAGGTTGCTAGACGGTTTAGGTCCCCACTTGTAAACCTGAAATCAGCTCAAAACTTAAGTGTTAAGCCTTTAAAAGGTCCGATTAACTAAAATTCATTATAATAATCAATATTTAAACTATAAAATTAAAATATACATGAAATTAGAAAATGTGTGTTTAAAAGGCCCCACTTGTCCGTTGAAATGACGGTGAAGGTCCCCACTTGTAAATTTATCGAGTGTGAAAAATGAAATTGAAATACTTGATTGAACCATATAGGCTTTGACACTAATTTAAAACCTAATAATTTATACACAAATGTCCCCAGATATAAGGTTCGAAGACGGTTTAGGTCCCCACTTGTAAACCTGAAATCAGCACAAAACTTAAGTGTTAAGCCTTTAAAAGGTCCGATTAACTAAAATTCATTATAATAATCAATATTTAAACTATAAAATTAAAATATACATGAAATTAGAAAATGTGTGTTTAAAAGACCCCACTTGTCTGTTGAAATGACGGTGAAGGTCCCCACTTGTAAATTTATCGAGTGTGAAAAATGAAATTGAAATACTTGATGGAACCATTAGCCTTTGACACTAATTCAAAACCTAATAATTTATACACAAATGTCCCCAGATATAAGGTTGCTAGACGGTTTAGGTCCCCACTTGTAAACCTGAAATCAGCTCAAAACTTAAGTGTTAAGCCTTTAAAAGGTCCGATTAACTAAAATTCCTTATAATAATCAATATTTAAACTATAAAATTAAAATATACATGAAATTAGAAAATGTGTGTTTAAAAGGCCCCACTTGTCCGTTGAAATGACGGTGAAGGTCCCCACTTGTAAATTTATCGAGTGTGAAAAATGAAATTGAAATACTTGATTGAACCATATAGGCTTTGACACTAATTTAAAACCTAATAATTTATACACAAATGTCCCCAGATATAAGGTTCGAAGACGGTTTAGGTCCCCACTTGTAAACCTGAAATCAGCACAAAACTTAAGTGTTAAGCCTTTAAAAGGTCCGATTAACTAAAATTCATTATAATAATCAATATTTAAACTATAAAATTAAAATATACATGAAATTAGAAAATGTGTGTTTAAAAGACCCCACTTGTCTGTTGAAATGACGGTGAAGGTCCCCACTTGTAAATTTATCGAGTGTGAAAAATGAAATTGAAATACTTGATGGAACCATTAGTCTTTGACACTAATTCAAAACCTAATAATTTATACACAAATGTCCCCAGATATAAGGTTGCTAGACGGTTTAGGTCCCCACTTGTAAACCTGAAATCAGCTCAAAACTTAAGTGTTAAGCCTTTAAAAGGTCCGATTAACTAAAATTCATTATAATAATCAATATTTAAACTATAAAATTAAAATATACATGAAATTAGAAAATGTGTGTTTAAAAGACCCCACTTGTCTGTTGAAATGACGGTGAAGGTCCCCACTTGTAAATTTATCGAGTGTGAAAAATGAAATTGAAATACTTGATGGAACCATTAGCCTTTGACACTAATTCAAAACCTAATAATTTATACACAAATGTCCCCAGATATAAGGTTGCAAGACGGTTTAGGTCCCCACTTGTAAACCTGAAATCAGCTCAAAACTTAAGTGTTAAGCCTTTAAAAGGTCCGATTAACTAAAATTCATTATAATAATCAATATTTAAACTATAAAATTAAAATATACATGAAATTAGAAAATGTGTGTTTGAAAGACCCCACTTGTCTGTTGAAATGACGGTGAAGGTCCCCACTTGTAAATTTATCGAGTGTGAAAAATGAAATTGAAATACTTGATTGAACCATATAGGCTTTGACACTAATTTAAAACCTAATAATTTATACACAAATGTCCCCAGATATAAGGTTCGAAGACGGTTTAGGTCCCCACTTGTAAACCTGAAATCAGCACAAAACTTAAGTGTTAAGCCTTTAAAAGGTCCGATTAACTAAAATTCATTATAATAATCAATATTTAAACTATAAAATTAAAATATACATGAAATTAGAAAATGTGTGTTTAAAAGACCCCACTTGTCTGTTGAAATGACGGTGAAGGTCCCCACTTGTAAATTTATCGAGTGTGAAAAATGAAATTGAAATACTTGATGGAACCATTAGCCTTTGACACTAATTCAAAACCTAATAATTTATACACAAATGTCCCCAGATATAAGGTTGCTAGACGGTTTAGGTCCCCACTTGTAAACCTGAAATCAGCTCAAAACTTAAGTGTTAAGCCTTTAAAAGGTCCGATTAACTAAAATTCCTTATAATAATCAATATTTAAACTATAAAATTAAAATATACATGAAATTAGAAAATGTGTGTTTAAAAGGCCCCACTTGTCCGTTGAAATGACGGTGAAGGTCCCCACTTGTAAATTTATCGAGTGTGAAAAATGAAATTGAAATACTTGATTGAACCATATAGGCTTTGACACTAATTTAAAACCTAATAATTTATACACAAATGTCCCCAGATATAAGGCTCGAAGACGGTTTAGGTCCCCACTTGTAAACCTGAAATCAGCACAAAACTTAAGTGTTAAGCCTTTAAAAGGTCCGATTAACTAAAATTCATTATAATAATCAATATTTAAACTATAAAATTAAAATATACATGAAATTAGAAAATGTGTGTTTAAAAGACCCCACTTGTCTGTTGAAATGACGGTGAAGGTCCCCACTTGTAAATTTATCGAGTGTGAAAAATGAAATTGAAATACTTGATGGAACCATTAGCCTTTGACACTAATTCAAAACCTAATAATTTATACACAAATGTCCCCAGATATAAGGTTGCAAGACGGTTTAGGTCCCCACTTGTAAACCTGAAATCAGCTCAAAACTTAAGTGTTAAGCCTTTAAAAGGTCCGATTAACTAAAATTCATTATAATAATCAATATTTAAACTATAAAATTACAAGTTGGGAAAACCAAAATATTACCTCTCCGTGTCGAGAAGATTATATAAACAAAATTATCCAATGAAAACACTTTTGCCCTCATCCTTTATATATATAGGAGGCAATGAATGAAATATATCACAATGCACCGGCCTTGATAGATACAGGAGGCAATGAAGGAAATATATCGCATGCACGGGCCTTGGTAGATATAGGAGGCAATGAAGGAAATATATCGCATGCACGGGCCTTGGTTGATACAGGAGGCAGTGATAATCTCTCTTTGTACGAGAGGTTTATCTTTAATATTTAAATAAATATAATTATTTTTAATTATTTTAATCTTCAATAATTAACATTAATAATAGTTAAATCGTTTAAAATAAAGTTATACCTATTATCTTCTCAAACTTTGCTAATATTGACGTTTAAAGTGAAGGGTACCCCTCTTCCCGCTTTTTTCAAATTTTGGGGTATATATACGATTCGATTCCATTATAATAGTAAGGAAAAAGCGCAATTGCGAAAACCTTTGGTGGCCGATCCCACCTTAGGGAGGCTAGACGTTTCTCGTAACCCTAGCTGATCGCCGCGTATATCCTAAAACCAAACGATGATAATGGAGTAGAAGCCAATGATACAGATTGGTGTCTATGTGGAATAGACGGCATACTAGTGGATGGTGGTGTTAGAAGCCAGTGTAAGTACAGACTGGTGTCAATGTGGGATTGACAAAGAACAGAAGATGATGGTGTTGGAAGCCAGATAAATACCAGACTGGTGTTCATGTGGGATGGACAAAGATCAGAAGATGGTGGTGTGAGAACGCAAGTAGAGGAGCCATTTCCGTGACTGTGAAAGCAGTTCGGAAATGGCGAACACGTTTGCTCCGATACGCAATCTGCGAACGCGGTCACGTGGGTGTAACAACGGACAGACAGACACACACACACACACCCAAACACCCACATACGGGCACACGATTGACACTTGGGGACCGGTAAGGAGTGATTGACATCTGAGGACCCAATTAACTATAGTTCACTAAAAAGAGGATTTCATAATTAGTTGAGCGCCGTAAAGCATATAATTAAACACTCGCTGTGGAAAAAGAACCCAAGACATTTATATGTAGGGACCTGAAAACACACGATATTTTCACCGCATAAATGGGGACCTTAATTCCAGATTACTTTCAAATTTCAGATATAGATGTCGCTAGGTGAAAGTCCCCACTTGTCAATGAAGTCACTGCGTGGATCTTGAAAGTGTATAATCAAAAAATGTCCCCAGATATAAGGTTGGAAGACTGTTTAGGTCCCCACTTGTAAACCTGAAATCAGCTCAAAACTTAAGTGTTAAGCCTTTAAAAGGTCCGATTACCTAAATTTCATTATAATAATCAATATTTAAAATATAAAATTAAAATATACATGAAATTAGAAAATGTGTGTTTAAAAGACCCCACTTGTCTGTTGAAATGACGGTGAAGGTCCCCACTTGTAAATTTATCGAGTGTGAAAAATGAAATTGAAATACTTGATTGAACCATATAGGCTTTGACACTAATTTAAAACCTAATAATTTATACACAAATGTCCCCAGATATAAGGTTGGAAGACTGTTTAGGTCCCCACTTGTAAACCTGAAATTAGCTCAAAACTTAAGTGTTAAGCTAGAAATAGGACTGATTACTTAAATTTCATTCTGATAATCTATATTTAAACTATAAAATTAAAATATACATGAAATTAGAAAATGTGTGTTTAAAAGACCCCACTTGTCTGTTGAAATGACTGTGAAGGTCCCCACTTGTAAATTTATCGAGTGTGAAAAATGAAATTGAAATACCTGATGGAAATATATAGGCTTTGACACTAATTTAAAACCTAATAATTTATACACAAATGTCCCCAGATATAAGGTTGGAAGACGGTTTAGGTCCCCACTTGTAAACCTGAAATCAGCTCAAAACTTAAGTGTTAAGCCTTTAAAAGGTCCGATTACCTAAATTTCATTCTGATAATCAATATTTAAACTATAAAATTAAAATATACATGAAACTAGAAAATGTGTGTTTAAAAGACCCCACTTGTCTGTTGAAATGACGGTGAAGGTCCCCACTTGTAAATTTATCAAGTGTTAAAAATGAAATTGAAATTCTTGATTGAACCATATAGGCTTTGACACTAATTTAAAACCTAATAATTTATACACAAATGTCCCCAGATATAAGGTTGGAAGACTGTTTAGGTCCCCACTTGTAAACCTGATATCAGCTCAAAACTTAAGTGTTAAGCCTTTAAAAGGTCCGATTACCTAAATTTCATTATAATAATCAATATTTAAAATATAAAATTAAAATATACATGAAATTAGAAAATGTGTGTTTAAAAGACCCCACTTGTCTGTTGAAATGACGGTGAAGGTCCCCACTTGTAAATTTATCGAGTGTGAAAAATGAAATTGAAATACTTGATTGAACCATATAGGCTTTGACACTAATTTAAAACCTAATAATTTATACACAAATGTCCCCAGATATAAGGTTGGAAGACTGTTTAGGTCCCCACTTGTAAACCTGAAATCAGCTCAAAACTTAAGTGTTAAGCCTTTAAAAGGTCCGATTACCTAAATTTCATTATAATAATCAATATTTAAAATATAAAATTAAAATATACATGAAATTAGAAAATGTGTGTTTAAAAGACCCCACTTGTCTGTTGAAATGACGCTGAAGGTCCCCACTTGTAAATTTATCGAGTGTGAAAAATGAAATTGAAATACTTGATTGAACCATATAGGCTTTGACACTAATTTAAAACCTAATAATTTATACACAAATGTCCCCAGATATAAGGTTGGAAGACTGTTTAGGTCCCCACTTGTAAACCTGAAATTAGCTCAAAACTTAAGTGTTAAGCTAGAAATAGGACTGATTACTTAAATTTCATTCTGATAATCAATATTTAAACTATAAAATTAAAATATACATGAAATTAGAAAATGTGTGTTTAAAAGACCCAACTTGTCTGTTGAAATGACTGTGAAGGTCCCCACTTGTAAATTTATCGAGTGTGAAAAATGAAATTGAAATACCTGATGGAAATATATAGGCTTTGACACTAATTTAAAACCTAATAATTTATACACAAATGTCCCCAGATATAAGGTTGGAAGACTGTTTAGGTCCCCACTTGTAAACCTGAAATCAGCTCAAAACTTAAGTGTTAAGCCTTTAAAAGGTCCGATTACCTAAATTTCATTATAATAATCAATATTTAAAATATAAAATTAAAATATACATGAAATTAGAAACGGTGTGTTTAAAAGACCCCACTTGTCTGTTGAAATGACGGTGAAGGTCCCCACTTGTAAATTTATCGAGTGTGAAAAATGAAATTGAAATACTTGATTGAACCATATAGGCTTTGACACTAATTTAAAACCTAATAATTTATACACAAATGTCCCCAGATATAAGGTTGGAAGACTGTTTAGGTCCCCACTTGTAAACCTGAAATCAGCTCAAAACTTAAGTGTTAAGCCTTTAAAGAACCGATTACCTAAATTTCATTATAATAATCAATATTAAAACTATAAAATTAAAATATACCTGAAATTAGAAAATGTGTGTTTAAAAGACCCCACTTGTCTGTTGAAATGACGGTGAAGGTCCCCACTTGTAAATTTATCGAGTGTGAAAAATGAAATTGAAATACCTGATGGAACCATATAGGCTTCGACACTAGTACAAAATCTAATAATTTATACACAAATGTCCCCAGATATAAGGTTGGAAGACTGTTTAGGTCCCCACTTGTAAACCTGAAATTAGCTCAAAACTTAAGTGTTAAGCTAGAAATAGGACTGATTACTTAAATTTCATTCTGATAATCAATATTTAAACTATAAAATTAAAATATACATGAAATTAGAAAATGTGTGTTTAAAAGACCCCACTTGTCTGTTGAAATGACGGTGAAGGTCCCCACTTGTAAATTTATCGAGTGTGAAAAATGAAATTGAAATACTTAATTGAACCATATAGGCTTTGACACTAATTTAAAACCTAATAATTTATACACAAATGTCCCCAGATATAAGGTTGGAAGACTGTTTAGGTCCCCACTTGTAAACCTGAAATTAGCTCAAAACTAAAGTGTTAAGCTAGAAATAGGACTGATTACTTAAATTTCATTCTGATAATCAATATTTAAACTATAAAATTAAAATATACATGAAATTAGAAAATGTGTGTTTAAAAGACCCCACTTGTCTGTTGAAATGACGGTGAAGGTCCCCACTTATAATTTATCGAGTGTGAAAAATGAAATTGAAATACCTGATGGAAATATATAGGCTTTGACACTAATTTAAAACCTAATAATTTATACACAAATGTCCCCAGATATAAGGTTGGAAGACTGTTTAGGTCCCCACTTGTAAACCTGAAATCAGATCAAAACTTAAGTGTTAAGCCTTTAAAAGGTCCGATTACCTAAATTTCATTATAATAATCAATATTAAATCTATAAAATTAAAATATACCTGAAATTAGAAAATGTGTGTTTAAAAGACCCCACTTGTCTGTTGAAATGACGGTGAAGGTCCCCACTTATAATTTATCGAGTGTGAAAAATGAAATTGAAATACTTGATTGAACCATATAGGCTTTGACACTAATTTAAAACCTAATAATTTATACACAAATGTCCCCAGATATAAGGTTGGAAGACTGTTTAGGTCCCCACTTGTAAACCTGAAATTATCTCAAAACTAAAGTGTTAAGCTAGAAATAGGACTGATTACTTAAATTTCATTCTGATAATCAATATTTAAACTATAAAATTAAAATATACATGAAATTAGAAAATGTGTGTTTAAAAGACCCCACTTGTCTGTTGAAATGACGGTGAAGGTCCCCACTTGTAAATTTATCGAGTGTGAAAAATGAAATTGAAATACTTGATTGAACCATATAGGCTTTGACACTAATTTAAAACCTAATAATTTATACACAAATGTCCCCAGATATAAAGTTGGAAGACTGTTTAGGTCCCCACTTGTAAACCTGAAATTAGCTCAAAACTTAAGTGTTAAGCTAGAAATAGGACTGATTACTTAAATTTCATTCTGATAATCTATATTTAAACTATAAAATTAAAATATACATGAAATTAGAAAATGTGTGTTTAAAAGACCCCACTTGTCTGTTGAAATGACTGTGAAGGTCCCCACTTGTAAATTTATCGAGTGTGAAAAATGAAATTGAAATACCTGATGGAAATATATAGGCTTTGACACTAATTTAAAACCTAATAATTTATACACAAATGTCCCCAGATATAAGGTTGGAAGACGGTTTAGTACCCCACTTGTAAACCTGAAATCAGCTCAAAACTTAAGTGTTAAGCCTTTAAAAGGTCCGATTACCTAAATTTCATTCTGATAATCAATATTTAAACTATAAAATTAAAATATACATGAAACTAGAAAATGTGTGTTTAAAAGACCCCACTTGTCTGTTGAAATGACGGTGAAGGTCCCCACTTGTAAATTTATCAAGTGTGAAAAATGAAATTGAAATTCTTGATTGAACCATATAGGCTTTGACACTAATTTAAAACCTAATAATTTATACACAAATGTCCCCAGATATAAGGTTGGAAGACTGTTTAGGTCCCCACTTGTAAACCTGATATCAGCTCAAAACTTAAGTGTTAAGCCTTTAAAAGGTCCGATTACCTAAATTTCATTATAATAATCAATATTTAAAATATAAAATTAAAATATACATGAAATTAGAAAATGTGTGTTTAAAAGACCCCACTTGTCTGTTGAAATGACGGTGAAGGTCCCCACTTGTAAATTTATCGAGTGTGAAAAATGAAATTGAAATACTTGATTGAACCATATAGGCTTTGACACTAATTTAAAACCTAATAATTTATACACAAATGTCCCCAGATATAAGGTTGGAAGACTGTTTAGGTCCCCACTTGTAAACCTGAAATCAGCTCAAAACTTAAGTGTTAAGCCTTTAAAAGGTCCGATTACCTAAATTTCATTATAATAATCAATATTTAAAATATAAAATTAAAATATACATGAAATTAGAAAATGTGTGTTTAAAAGACCCCACTTGTCTGTTGAAATGACGCTGAAGGTCCCCACTTGTAAATTTATCGAGTGTGAAAAATGAAATTGAAATACTTGATTGAACCATATAGGCTTTGACACTAATTTAAAACCTAATAATTTATACACAAATGTCCCCAGATATAAGGTTGGAAGACTGTTTAGGTCCCCACTTGTAAACCTGAAATTAGCTCAAAACTTAAGTGTTAAGCTAGAAATAGGACTGATTACTTAAATTTCATTCTGATAATCAATATTTAAACTATAAAATTAAAATATACATGAAATTAGAAAATGTGTGTTTAAAAGACCCAACTTGTCTGTTGAAATGACTGTGAAGGTCCCCACTTGTAAATTTATCGAGTGTGAAAAATGAAATTGAAATACCTGATGGAAATATATAGGCTTTGACACTAATTTAAAACCTAATAATTTATACACAAATGTCCCCAGATATAAGGTTGGAAGACTGTTTAGGTCCCCACTTGTAAACCTGAAATCAGCTCAAAACTTAAGTGTTAAGCCTTTAAAAGGTCCGATTACCTAAATTTCATTATAATAATCAATATTTAAAATATAAAATTAAAATATACATGAAATTAGAAACGGTGTGTTTAAAAGACCCCACTTGTCTGTTGAAATGACGGTGAAGGTCCCCACTTGTAAATTTATCGAGTGTGAAAAATGAAATTGAAATACTTGATTGAACCATATAGGCTTTGACACTAATTTAAAACCTAATAATTTATACACAAATGTCCCCAGATATAAGGTTGGAAGACTGTTTAGGTCCCCACTTGTAAACCTGAAATCAGCTCAAAACTTAAGTGTTAAGCCTTTAAAAGGTCCGATTACCTAAATTTCATTATAATAATCAATATTAAAACTATAAAATTAAAATATACCTGAAATTAGAAAATGTGTGTTTAAAAGACCCCACTTGTCTGTTGAAATGACGGTGAAGGTCCCCACTTGTAAATTTATCAAGTGTGAAAAATGAAATTGAAATTCTTGATTGAACCATATAGGCTTTGACACTAATTTAAAACCTAATAATTTATACACAAATGTCCCCAGATATAAGGTTGGAAGACTGTTTAGGTCCCCACTTGTAAACCTGATATCAGCTCAAAACTTAAGTGTTAAGCCTTTAAAAGGTCCGATTACCTAAATTTCATTATAATAATCAATATTTAAAATATAAAATTAAAATATACATGAAATTAGAAAATGTGTGTTTAAAAGACCCCACTTGTCTGTTGAAATGACGGTGAAGGTCCCCACTTGTAAATTTATCGAGTGTGAAAAATGAAATTGAAATACTTGATTGAACCATATAGGCTTTGACACTAATTTAAAACCTAATAATTTATACACAAATGTCCCCAGATATAAGGTTGGAAGACTGTTTAGGTCCCCACTTGTAAACCTGAAATCAGCTCAAAACTTAAGTGTTAAGCCTTTAAAAGGTCCGATTACCTAAATTTCATTATAATAATCAATATTTAAAATATAAAATTAAAATATACATGAAATTAGAAAATGTGTGTTTAAAAGACCCCACTTGTCTGTTGAAATGACGCTGAAGGTCCCCACTTGTAAATTTATCGAGTGTGAAAAATGAAATTGAAATACTTGATTGAACCATATAGGCTTTGACACTAATTTAAAACCTAATAATTTATACACAAATGTCCCCAGATATAAGGTTGGAAGACTGTTTAGGTCCCCACTTGTAAACCTGAAATTAGCTCAAAACCTAAGTGTTAAGCTAGAAATAGGACTGATTACTTAAATTTCATTCTGATAATCAATATTTAAACTATAAAATTAAAATATACATGAAATTAGAAAATGTGTGTTTAAAAGACCCAACTTGTCTGTTGAAATGACTGTGAAGGTCCCCACTTGTAAATTTATCGAGTGTGAAAAATGAAATTGAAATACCTGATGGAAATATATAGGCTTTGACACTAATTTAAAACCTAATAATTTATACACAAATGTCCCCAGATATAAGGTTGGAAGACTGTTTAGGTCCCCACTTGTAAACCTGAAATCAGCTCAAAACTTAAGTGTTAAGCCTTTAAAAGGTCCGATTACCTAAATTTCATTATAATAATCAATATTTAAAATATAAAATTAAAATATACATGAAATTAGAAACGGTGTGTTTAAAAGACCCCACTTGTCTGTTGAAATGACGGTGAAGGTCCCCACTTGTAAATTTATCGAGTGTGAAAAATGAAATTGAAATACTTGATTGAACCATATAGGCTTTGACACTAATTTAAAACCTAATAATTTATACACAAATGTCCCCAGATATAAGGTTGGAAGACTGTTTAGGTCCCCACTTGTAAACCTGAAATCAGCTCAAAACTTAAGTGTTAAGCCTTTAAAAGGTCCGATTACCTAAATTTCATTATAATAATCAATATTAAAACTATAAAATTAAAATATACCTGAAATTAGAAAATGTGTGTTTAAAAGACCCCACTTGTCTGTTGAAATGACGGTGAAGGTCCCCACTTGTAAATTTATCGAGTGTGAAAAATGAAATTGAAATACCTGATGGAACCATATAGGCTTCGACACTAGTACAAAATCTAATAATTTATACACAAATGTCCCCAGATATAAGGTTGGAAGACTGTTTAGGTCCCCACTTGTAAACCTGAAATTAGCTCAAAACTTAAGTGTTAAGCTAGAAATAGGACTGATTACTTAAATTTCATTCTGATAATCAATATTTAAACTATAAAATTAAAATATACATGAAATTAGAAAATGTGTGTTTAAAAGACCCCACTTGTCTGTTGAAATGACGGTGAAGGTCCCCACTTGTAAATTTATCGAGTGTGAAAAATGAAATTGAAATACTTAATTGAACCATATAGGCTTTGACACTAATTTAAAACCTAATAATTTATACACAAATGTCCCCAGATATAAGGTTGGAAGACTGTTTAGGTCCCCACTTGTAAACCTGAAATTAGCTCAAAACTAAAGTGTTAAGCTAGAAATAGGACTGATTACTTAAATTTCATTCTGATAATCAATATTTAAACTATAAAATTAAAATATACATGAAATTAGAAAATGTGTGTTTAAAAGACCCCACTTGTCTGTTGAAATGACGGTGAAGGTCCCCACTTATAATTTATCGAGTGTGAAAAATGAAATTGAAATACCTGATGGAAATATATAGGCTTTGACACTAATTTAAAACCTAATAATTTATACACAAATGTCCCCAGATATAAGGTTGGAAGACTGTTTAGGTCCCCACTTGTAAACCTGAAATCAGATCAAAACTTAAGTGTTAAGCCTTTAAAAGGTCCGATTACCTAAATTTCATTATAATAATCAATATTAAATCTATAAAATTAAAATATACCTGAAATTAGAAAATGTGTGTTTAAAAGACCCCACTTGTCTGTTGAAATGACGGTGAAGGTCCCCACTTATAATTTATCGAGTGTGAAAAATGAAATTGAAATACTTGATTGAACCATATAGGCTTTGACACTAATTTAAAACCTAATAATTTATACACAAATGTCCCCAGATATAAGGTTGGAAGACTGTTTAGGTCCCCACTTGTAAACCTGAAATTATCTCAAAACTAAAGTGTTAAGCTAGAAATAGGACTGATTACTTAAATTTCATTCTGATAATCAATATTTAAACTATAAAATTAAAATATACATGAAATTAGAAAATGTGTGTTTAAAAGACCCCACTTGTCTGTTGAAATGACGGTGAAGGTCCCCACTTGTAAATTTATCGAGTGTGAAAAATGAAATTGAAATACCTGATGGAAATATATAGGCTTTGACACTAATTTAAAACCTAATAATTTATATACAAATGTCCCCAGATATAAGTTTGGAAGACGGTTTAGGTCCCCACTTGTAAACCTGAAATCATCTCAAATCTTAAGTGTTAAGACTTTAAAAGGTCCGATTACCTAAATTTCATTCTGATAATCAATATTTAAACTATAAAATTAAAATATACATGAAATTAGAAAATGTGTGTTTAAAAGACTCCACTTGTCTGTTGAAATGACGGTGAAGGTCCCCACTTGTAAATTTATCGAGTGTGAAAAATGAAATTGAAATACTTGATTGAACCATATAGGCTTTGACACTAATTTAAAACCTAATAATTTATACACAAATGTCCCCAGATATAAGGTTGGAAGACTGTTTAGGTCCCCACTTGTAAACCTGAAATCAGCTCAAAACTTAAGTGTTAAGCCTTTAAAAGGTCCGATTACCTAAATTTCATTATAATAATCAATATTTAAAATATAAAATTAAAATATACATGAAATTAGAAAATGTGTGTTTAAAAGACCCCACTTGTCTGTTGAAATGACGGTGAAGGTCCCCACTTGTAAATTTATCGAGTGTGAAAAATGAAATTGAAATACTTGATTGAACCATATAGGCTTTGACACTAATTTAAAACCTAATAATTTATACACAAATGTCCCCAGATATAAGGTTGGAAGACTGTTTAGGTCCCCACTTGTAAACCTGAAATTAGCTCAAAACTTAAGTGTTAAGCTAGAAATAGGACTGATTACTTAAATTTCATTCTGATAATCAATATTTAAACTATAAAATTAAAATATACATGAAATTAGAAAATGTGTGTTTAAAAGACCCAACTTGTCTGTTGAAATGACTGTGAAGGTCCCCACTTGTAAATTTATCGAGTGTGAAAAATGAAATTGAAATACCTGATGGAAATATATAGGCTTTGACACTAATTTAAAACCTAATAATTTATACACAAATGTCCCCAGATATAAGGTTGGAAGACTGTTTAGGTCCCCACTTGTAAACCTGAAATCAGCTCAAAACTTAAGTGTTAAGCCTTAAAAAGGTCCGATTACCTAAATTTCATTCTGATGTTATTGTTATTGTTATTGTTGAAGGGGGTGACGCGTCGCCGCGTCGAGCACCGATACCAAGGGTATATTGTGCGCCCCGAACTGGTTAGACTGCGAAGAGTCCTGTCGCCTCGATGAATCGGAGAATCCGATTGACCGAGACAGTAGAGAACTGGTGAGGTTCCATAGTATGCATATCGAAATGCTCAAACCTCATGGCCGCGAGATAGTCGCAGCAACATAGGATATGGGAGGAGGTTTCCTCTTCCTCCCGGCAGAACCTACAGAGTGGGTCATCAACGATGCCCAGTAGGTGCAGGTGTCTATTCAGCCGGCAGTGTCCAGTGAGGAGACTGGTGACCAGCCTAATTTTGCTTTTGGTAAGGGCAAGCAGTTCCTTTGCCCTAGTAATAGAAGGACCCGGGACAAACTCCTTGGCTTGTCTCTGCCCATCCATGTCTAGCCAGAGTTGCAGTTGAAGTGCAGACATCCGGCAGTGAATCCTATGGCGAATGATGCCATGGGGGATGGGAACCGCAGGCTCAGGTCCGAAGAACTTCGCCTCAGCCCCCCTTTTGGCATACATATCAGCCCTCTCATTGCCCAGGTATCCGCAGTGCCCTGGCACCCACAGCAATTGAACCTTGTTGCGGGCAGCCAAAGAACTCAGCAGATCCAGGCAGCTGAGCACCAGTCTAGAATCGACAAGGCACTGATTTAGCGCCTTGAGAGCGGCCTGACTATCCGAATAAATCTGAATCGTCCGTCCGCGGTAGTTTTTCTTGTTGCAGAAATCCACACATAAACAAATGGCCATGATTTCCGCCTGAAAAACGCTGGCAAAGTTGCCAAGGCTCTCGTAAAAACCAAACTTCTTGGTCAAGCAGTAGACCCCGGCACCAACTCCAGAGTCCGTTTTAGAGCCGTCCGTGAACCAGACGGACTCCCCCCCAGTTCCAAGGACTGGGGTGGTCTCCCAAACAGCGCGACTGGGAAAGTGCACGCTGAAGGGCTTGTCGAAGTGGTGTGATATAACAGACTTATCTGAGACCATCACAAGTGATGGCTCAGTACTGCTGTACTCACTGAAAAGCTTGGTGTGACTGAAGTCCCAGTGCTTGGGCTTCCACCAGCCGAGGTTGTTGAGCCTACAGGCTCCCATAATAGCTTCTTCCTCAATAAAGAGGTGAAGGGGAAGCATATTGAGAAGGATTTCCAGAGAGGCTGTGGGGGCTGTCCTCATGGACCCCGTGATACCGATGCACGCCAGCCTTTGAAGCTTGCGTAGTTCATCTTGGGCTGTCTTAAGGCGAACCCTGGGCCACCAGACAAGGGCTCCATAGGAGACCACTGGCCTGATGATCCTAGTATAAATCCAGTTTACAGCGCTAGGGCTTAAACCCCAGGACTTGCTGACTGAACTCCTTAAACGCCAAAATAGAATTTTGGCTTTCTTGATGCTCAGATCAAGATGGGATTTCCAAGTAAGCTTGGCATCAAGGGTCACGCCAAGGTACTTGACCTCGGAGGACTTCTTTAAAACCTGTCCAAAGAAGGAAATATCATTGAAGAGGTCATTAGTCCTTTTCCGGGTAAACGGTATAAGGACAGTCTTATTGGGATTGACGGTGAGGTTAACTTCCCTACACCATTCCTCAACATCATGTAAGACAGATTTCATCAGTGCAGCGATAGTTGCAGGGAACCTCCCTGTAACAATCACTGCGATGTCATCCGCATAGCCAAAGCAGTGACACCCCCCCTCCCCGAGTCGGCCCAGCAGCTCATCCACCACCAGGCACCAAAGAAGAGGGGAAAGAACCCCTCCCTGAGGACAGCCACGGTCGGTGGAGATCTCCAAGGATTCCCCGAGAAGAGACGCCGTCACCCTACGGTACGTGAGCATGGATTTTATCCAACGACACAAAGTGTCGTCAATACCAAACCGCTCCGCAGCGCGAAGGATAACTTCACTAGAGACCCTATCAAAGGCCCCCTCAATATCAAGGAAGATGGCCAAAGACATCTCCTTGAACTCGATGGCCCTGTCAAGGCAGTTCAAGATGCCATGGAGCGCCGTCTCTGTAGATTTGCCTTTCTGATAGGCAAACTGAAAAGTGGACAGGGGTGTGTGGGAAAGAACACCATCCCGCAAATACCTGTCCACCAATTTCTCTAAAGTCTTTAGGAAGAAAGAGGTAAGACAGATAGGTCTAAATGCCTTAGCCTCAAGATAGCTCGTCTTCCCAGGTTTGGGAATAAAGATAACCTTCGAGCGCTTCCAGATATCTGGAATATGCGCCAGAGCAATGCAGGCTCTAAATATCCTGCACAGATAGGGGCCAATGGCGTCTATGCCTTCCTGAAGGAGGGCGGGAAAGACGCCATCTGGGCCAGGGGACTTGTAGGGCTGAAACGAATTTACAGCCCACTTAAGTCTAGAGTATGTAACTATCTTATTGGCGATGCCCCAGTCCGCCCTGTGTGCTCTTCGAAAGTGCACGGGGGGAGTGTCGGTGCTTGTGGGGTCAAAAGCCTCGGAGTCCGGAAAGTGTACCTTAAGCATATGCTTAAGGGTGTCAGTCCCTGACTTGGTAAACTCACCTTCTGCCACCTTAATGGTGCTGAGCTGGTGAGTGTTATCGTGAGCCAGGATCCTCATGATCTTGGCAGTAGCGGGGGCATCAGAGATGCTACCGCAGAAGTCCCTCCAGGAGTTCCTTTTGGCCTCCCGGATGGCTTTATTATACTTGTTAAGGGTCTGTCTATAAATAGTCCAGTCCCCAGTCCTCCTAGCCCTATTAAAGAGTTTACGAGTGAGCTTGCGAAGCTTGCCAAGTTCCGTATTCCACCAAGGAACGAGCCTCGGCCGGCTGGCAGGCTTCGCCGGACAGTTGTGGTGGTAGGAATTGATAATGGCTTGTTGCATGAGATCAACTGCCAAATCAAATTCCAGCACCGAGGAAAGCTTTGGAGCATTACCTCTGAGTAGGATGCAAAGTTCCTCCCTGTAGCCGGACCAGTCGGTCCGACGGGGATTACGCAGTTCCGTCTTAACCGAAGTTGACTTGACCGCGACCGAGAAGCAGATGTGCCTATGATCCGAAAGAGACGGTTCATTAGACACATGCCAGTTAGAAACCGACAGACTGATATTGCCTGTGGCCAGGGTGACATCAATGACCTCCTTTCTGTTAGAAGTAACGAAGGTTGGCTCATTGTGCCTGTTGAGAATATGCAGGTTCGTACCGACCAGATATTCTAGCAGTTCATCACCACGTCTGTTGCAGTCACTACTGCCCCACGTGACATGGTGGGCATTGGCATCGCAACCCAGAATGAGCCTGTCCCCCTGCCTCTCACAGCGGTCGACAAGAGTGACAACCTCCTGTGGTGGAGGGGAGCCAGTGGCATCATGGGGAAAGTAAGCAGACGCCATGATAAGGCCAGTTGCCTCTCCAGAAGAGGAGGGCATTACCTTAATCACAGCAGTATCCCTAGTGAGGTAGTTCGGAAGCGGAAGGATGTCAAGACCCTTCCTGGTCAGAACACACGCCCTGGGGTTGGGTGAGGTAAAGTCATAAGAGATATTACCTGCATTCTTTAAACCAAGGATTTTGCCATTATGAATCCAAGGTTCCTGAATGAGGGCCACATCCAGGCCCTCTAAGGCAAACCTCCGGCAGAGAACTGCCGAGGCTGCTTTGCAGTGATGCAGGTTGATCTGGATCACCTTGATGCTCATGACTTAGGGAGAGAGGCGGCCCCGGCTACCGCTTGGCGGTAGCGTGGAGTCCCGATCCAGGACCGGTATCTCCTTCGCCACCACCAGCAGCACCCTCGGCCCCCAGCTCCATCCCAGTAACAGGAGCGCAGGTCCTCTCGGTATCAGAGTCCTTCAAGAAGTCGGACTCTGTCCCGAGGTCAATGTCTGAGCTATCTGGAAGGGATGGCTCTAAATTAATACTAGCAATATTTGCTGCCAGCTCCCCACTCACGCTGGCTGCAGTATTACCCTCTTCTTCAGAAGCCTCAGAGGCATTCTGGAGAGGGTCCTTTGGCGCATTCAGGACTTTAAATGTCCCGACATCTACACCAGTAAGACCCTCGAAGCCGGCTTCCTTGATGGCCTCCATGGAGGAGCCATCAATTAGGAAGATCCAGCGTCTGGTGCTCTTCTCATCGAACGACTTCAGGCACCGCCAACAGTCGGTCAGAAACCTTCCATTGTAGGCCTTCAATCGCCGGAGAAGAGCCGCCGGATCAGTGGTGCGACGGTCCTTGGTCCGGAAGGACACCTTGAACGGCTTCGGGAGTTCACTGGCCTTCATCACTGAAAGCCGTGTTCCCCCTATGGCACGCTCATTATGGTGTAGCACCTTCACGAGCCATTCACTGGTCGCAGAATCCCCACATGAATAGATCATGGCCCCAGCCATGATGTGGAAATTGAGAGGACGTGGCAGCGAGCTTCCCGAAGAAAGCTCAGCGTCCAATGCGTCAAGTATAGCGGCCTGGATAGGAACGACGTCCTCCTCCGTGACCGCATTAGTCGGATAGCCATCTTTAACGATGGCCATCTTGACAATACTGGCGACGTCGCAGTAAGACTTGGTCTTCTTTGACGCCGCAGCTTGTAAGCTAGGCGAGGGATCAGGGTCCTCTGTCCTAGCTCTCTTGCCAGAAAGGGTGGTAGCTTCTCTTGCACCAGGCGTAGAGTCCGTACCCGGGACGTTTCTCCCAGCACCCGAAGGTACAGGAGTCACATCTCGGCCCGTATCTCCTGCACCCAGTGCAGAGTTCTGGCCACCTTTTTGGGGTTGTTTTCTTCGGCGGTTGGCCCTGCGCCTCCTATTTGCTTCACTCAACCTGGTGGAACCCGATTGAGGAGCAGGAGGCGACTTTTGGCCTTCCGCCGATTGCGGGTGGCTGCTGCCAGAGGCAGCATCTCGCCCAGAAGCAGGTTGGGAGTTGCCTCCTTCCCTGAGAGAAGGCTGGGTACCGGTAGAACCGGCTCCATGCCCAGGTTTTGTTTTGGTTTTTGTTTTTAAAGAATCCATAGAGATCCCACGAGTAATGAGGCAAATAAAAGGTCGCCACCCGGTAGTCCTCAACCCGGGTGGAAGGCTAGTTACAACGGGGTTTCGCCTGGTGCCCCGAGGGGATCGTTCGAGATACCGTAGATTAACTTCCCCGGTACCACACAGCCCTCAGCACGATACCTGCACACCTTGGCTTGGGAAGGGCGCGTATCAGCTCAGCCCACAAAACGCAGTGGTTGCCCAGCTCTCACCACCGAGGAGGTGTGATACAACGCACTGTTGAGGACCCAAGCTGGCGGTCGCGCAAGCGAAAGGTAAGGCTGAGCAGCAAAGCAAGGGGGGAAATTAAGCGCGCCATCCAGCTTGCGTCTCCAACTTCGAGAGCCAAATTTCATTCTGATAATCAATATTTAAACTATAAAATTAAAATATACATGAAATTAGAAAATGTGTGTTTAAAAGACCCCACTTGTCTGTTGAAATGACGGTGAAGGTCCCCACTTGTAAATTTATCGAGTGTGAAAAATGAAATTGAAATACTTGATTGAACCATATAGGCTTTGACACTAATTTAAAACCTAATAATTTATACACAAATGTCCCCAGATATAAGGTTGGAAGACTGTTTAGGTCCCCACTTGTAAACCTGAAATCAGCTCAAAACTTAAGTGTTAAGCCTTTAAAAGGTCCGATTACCTAAATTTCATTATAATAATCAATATTTAAAATATAAAATTAAAATATACATGAAATTAGAAAATGTGTGTTTAAAAGACCCCACTTGTCTGTTGAAATGACGGTGAAGGTCCCCACTTGTAAATTTATCGAGTGTGAAAAATGAAATTGAAATACCTGATGGAACCATATAGGCTTCGACACTAGTACAAAATCTAATAATTTATACACAAATGTCCCCAGATATAAGGTTGGAAGACTGTTTAGGTCCCCACTTGTAAACCTGAAATTAGCTCAAAACTTAAGTGTTAAGCTAGAAATAGGACTGATTACTTAAATTTCATTCTGATAATCAATATTTAAACTATAAAATTAAAATATACATGAAATTAGAAAATGTGTGTTTAAAAGACCCCACTTGTCTGTTGAAATGACTGTGAAGGTCCCCACTTGTAAATTTATCGAGTGTGAAAAATGAAATTGAAATACCTGATGGAAATATATAGGCTTTGACACTAATTTAAAACATAATAATTTATATACAAATGTCCCCAGATATAAGTTTGGAAGACGGTTTAGGTCCCCACTTGTAAACCTGAAATCATCTCAAATCTTAAGTGTTAAGACTTTAAAAGGTCCGATTACCTAAATTTCATTCTGATAATCAATATTTAAACTATAAAATTAAAATATACATGAAATTAGAAAATGTGTGTTTAAAAGACTCCACTTGTCTGTTGAAATGACGGTGAAGGTCCCCACTTGTAAATTTATCGAGTGTGAAAAATGAAATTGAAATACTTGATTGAACCATATAGGCTTTGACAATAATTTAAAACCTAATAATTTATACACAAATGTCCCCAGATATAAGGTTGGAAGACTGTTTAGGTCCCCACTTGTAAACCTGAAATCAGCTCAAAACTTAAGTGTTAAGCCTTTAAAAGGTCCGATTACCTAAATTTCATTATAATAATCAATATTTAAAATATAAAATTAAAATATACATGAAATTAGAAAATGTGTGTTTAAAAGACCCCACTTGTCTGTTGAAATGACGGTGAAGGTCCCCACTTGTAAATTTATCGAGTGTGAAAAATGAAATTGAAATACCTGATGGAACCATATAGGCTTCGACACTAGTACAAAATCTAATAATTTATACACAAATGTCCCCAGATATAAGGTTGGAAGACTGTTTAGGTCCCCACTTGTAAACCTGAAATTAGCTCAAAACTTAAGTGTTAAGCTAGAAATAGGACTGATTACTTAAATTTCATTCTGATAATCAATATTTAAACTATAAAATTAAAATATACATGAAATTAGAAAATGTGTGTTTAAAAGACCCCACTTGTCTGTTGAAATGACGGTGAAGGTCCCCACTTGTAAATTTATCGAGTGTGAAAAATGAAATTGAAATACCTGATGGAAATATATAGGCTTTGACACTAATTTAAAACCTAATAATTTATACACAAATGTCCCCAGATATAAGGTTGGAAGACTGTTTAGGTCCCCACTTGTAAACCTGAAATCAGCTCAAAACTTAAGTGTTAAGCCTTAAAAAGGTCCGATTACCTAAATTTCATTCTGATAATCAATATTTAAACTATAAAATTAAAATATACATGAAATTAGAAAATGTGTGTTTAAAAGACCCCACTTGTCTGTTGAAATGACGGTGAAGGTCCCCACTTGTAAATTTATCGAGTGTGAAAAATGAAATTGAAATACTTGATTGAACCATATAGGCTTTGACACTAATTTAAAACCTAATAATTTATACACAAATGTCCCCAGATATAAGGTTGGAAGACTGTTTAGGTCCCCACTTGTAAACCTGAAATCAGCTCAAAACTTAAGTGTTAAGCCTTTAAAAGGTCCGATTACCTAAATTTCATTATAATAATCAATATTTAAAATATAAAATTAAAATAATGATTACAATTTTCCTTAATTTAGTAGGAATAAGATTTATTACGCTTGTCAGTTATCGATGTAAAAAATAATCTACGAGAAGGCTTCGAAAATATCGTTGAAATCTTTCAGATTCCTGAAGATAATCAGTTTATGTAATATGGAAAGCTCTTGGAAAAAAACAATCTTGGCAAAACATGCAAATCCAAGACTGCCTGCAGATATTAGCATTGAATCTTAAGCTTGACATATGCAACCGTTAAAGTTATTCTTTAACGCCACCAAGAATTATTCATATGTTTTATTTATTTGTTGTTTGCTACATAAAGTCAGAGTTTACCGCCTTGTACTACAAATGGTTATAATTTTCACAGTAATTGTATATAAGAGTAATAAATGCATATATATATATATATATAAAAATACAGTTGGTTATAGTTATCACAGTTAAATATATATAAAATTAATAATTCATCGGTGGTAATAAAGTGCAATCTGATGTTAAGGTATTGGTTTTCTTTAGGTAGAAATAAAATTGTTTGATTCATTTAAACAGACAAATATAACTACTTGAATATAAGCATTATTTGGTATGTTGAACATAAAAGAATACTTATTTGAACCTTTAAAACATTTTGGTAAGTAAAATAAGGGTCTAGTTCGTCAAATTTGAGGAAATTTAAATTAAATATGAAGAATATTTGAAGTGGAAATGCTATAGTTTTCAATCTTCATTTAAAGCAACGGAGAGAGCAAAGTCTTAAGTATATGCTATAATTAAAGGATAAAGATTATGAATGTAATTATTATGTTCTTTAAACTGTTAAAAATAAGGTAAATCAGCTTCAGTTACAGGTGATCCATCCTCAGTTCAAATAGTTTCCAGTAAAATGTTTTAATAATGGCGTTGTTTTAGGTTGCGGTGTTGCTTTTAAGAAAGTCAATTTTCCATTTAGGGGAGAAAAAATTAGTGGACCCTCATTAACACTATCCTGAAGCACCGAAATATCAGGGCAATTAAGAGAAAAAAGTATGTCCGAGTTAAGGTCAGTTTTTGCCCCAAGTCAAAAAAAATGATGAAACGTTAGTTAATTTAATATCTAAAATATTTTGCTGAATTCCAAACCGAGAATTCTTGAGATACCGCTCAAACTCTGAGTATAGTTGCTAAACATAGATTTTACTCGGGGGAAAGAGATACAAGAAATCCGAGCTGTGCTTATTAATTAGTTAGCTCATTAAAATTAAAACTAATTGGCATTTTCACTACTTGAAAATGAAAATAGATAATTTGGAAATAATTATAATAAATTAGTATGCATCGGAAAGAAATTTATCTATTGAAAAATTAATTGGGTTTTGTTTTGGCTAATTAGCCGATTGGATTTTCAATTAATCTCTTTCGACGATTTTAAGTTAAAAAATCGAGTTTTATCTACACGAGAGAGAATGCATCCCACTACCAGTAGTGAGGGGGGAACTAAATTGTTATCCCGTCCAATGTTTCCTTTCTTTCTCTCACAGTGAAGTCTATGACTCTTTCGTGAATCGTAACTCCCATATTTCGATGTTTCCATGATTTTCCCTTCTTGAATTAATAGTAGTGGACCGGCTAGTGCCCATAGATTTACAAATCCGGAGTCCGATTTAGGAGCAGTGGCAAGAAAAATTCTGAAATGAAACAAAATTTAGCATGACGGAAGTTTCGAAGCTTGGCTCACTTCTCGAGAATAATACATTTTAGGCTTCCATACCCCTTTATCGAAAACATTAAATGCATTACCAAAGGCGGAATAGGAAGTCTATGGGCACTTTTAAGGCGTTATTTGTTACTTGCAGTTTTTTTGACCTTAATTATACAGGTAAATAATTAGAAATTTGAAATTGTAATTTATTACTTGAAAAATAGATGACTAATTTATCATTGAATTTAACTATTTTATGTCTAATTGCTAATTAATTAGTTGAAAACCATTTTTCTAATTGCTATTTATAATTATTTAGTTGCCAGTTAATTAGCACAGCTCAGCAAGAAATTAACATATTAAAGGTATTCATGTTTTTTTGAGATTTTGAAAGATACAAACAATTTTCACTAG
This sequence comes from Phalangium opilio, assembly GCF_054372755.1. Taxonomy (NCBI): domain Eukaryota; kingdom Metazoa; phylum Arthropoda; class Arachnida; order Opiliones; family Phalangiidae; genus Phalangium; species Phalangium opilio. The sequence continues at coordinate 3,683,211 of NW_028324204.1, forward strand.
CGCGATTATTCTAAAAATCTTCCTACTATTGAAGCTTTTCATTATTACAGGCTAATAAGAGAAACCTTAATTAATTCTGTGATGCTAGAACATATCAATTTAAGACTAGAGATTTTAAAGAAGCTAAATGCGAATAATATTGCAAAAAATTTCGAGAAGAATTGGTTTGGCATTGTATTTTATTAACGTTGTTTTACTTATTTATAACAAATTTCTTTACAACGGTGTTTTCATTCCCAAATTTATCGACATTTCAAAATAAAAAATGGCTTGAAAAGAAAATTATTTGTAACCACTAAATATTTTGCTTTAAAATTGCCTTAGTTCCTTTAATTTACCTCCCTTGTAATTTGAACAATTACTTAAAAAGAAGCCTATTAAATATTTAACCCACAGTTTCTAAATACGATTGAAACAAAGTGTTTCTACCCTTTTTGTCTATTCATACATCTAGATTTTCCAGAGTGAAAATATAGTAGAAAATAAAGGTAGGATCCTCAATTATTCATAATAGATAAATCGCGCCGGCATTTATTACAATACTTTTAAATCCTACGACTCATACCGTTCGAAGATCTCTGTTTGAACTTTCCATCTGTAGGCACTGATTGCGATTGAGTCTCAAGTAATTAATTATGGCTTTAAAAACTATTTAAACGCTTCAATTTTCCTAATTTATTATGAATACGAATTATTACTAATTAATATTTTCAATCCACCATAAGGTCATAAGATATGTTCCATAAGTTTGTCACTGGTTACTGAGAGCTTGTGTTGAAGTGACGTTGACAAAGGCTTAACACAGACTAAATAGAAAGATGGACTGGAAAACCGAGTGTACTCAATTCTAGGGTCCATCTCGATAGCTCTCAGTAAGTCTCTAGCATAAGTTTCATACTTACGGAAAATAACTTATTAACTTGTGATCCACCTTATTCCCTATCGCCAGAAAATAGGCTTATCTTGTGATTCGTGGAGGAGAGGCACGGGAAGAAATTCGTCTGTCGGCTGCTACTGTAACATACCACAGACGAATTTCTCAATTTTCTTCCAGTTAATCCCCTCCAAGAATCCCGAGATAGCCCCAACTTAAGACGATTGGGATTAAGGTGGATTAGCTGTCATAACCGAGAAAAAATAACTTCCCCACTGTTTTCATCTAAAAGTAATTAATCTAACCTTGATATCTCACAAATGTCTGCGGTAATTCAAATTACGCTTGGAACCAGTTTCCATTTAAACGACACTTTAATTAGGATTATTTTAAATTTGTGTAATTAGTCCAAAATTCACATGTTGTGAAGGAATTGCAAAATAAATGCGAACAAACCAGAAGCCTTCCAGAAGCTATATCAAACCCATAATAGGGACTTGGCAGTACTACATCATGCAACGTCAGTCTACCTTCAGTAGTGCTAAAAAACCTACCAGGAGGAGGGGCTTATATAGCTTTCATTCTGTTAAAAAACATACCATAATGGCGCTGGGGGCGGAGTTAAGCCCGAATTGCCAAGTTCCTATTCTTCCAATTAGTTGCAACAATTAATTCTCCTTTTCAACAGAGGTTAACGCCGATAACGATGAAGACACTTGTACGCGACTCTTAAGTCACATAACACAAGCCTGCAGTGTACCACATGACCACGTCCACGTTTTTAGTTATTCGTAAACCTTCGGTATAGTAACCCATAATGTACCCAAAGAGAAACGAAGAGTGAAATTTTCTTGTCCACTTTTAAAAATATATTTAGCCCAAGTCCCAAAGGCCCCACGTCAAGTGATGCTATCTG